>NW_016107533.1:3459553-3596606 GCF_001604975.1 Cebus imitator
TGTGAAGAACATGCAAGATTGTTGTATAGGTACACACATGGCAGTGTGATTTGCTGCCTTCCTCCCCATCACCTATATCTGGCATTTCTCCCCATGCTATCTCTCCCCAACTCCCCATGCCCTTCTGTCCCTCCCCTATTCCCCCCCCCCCACAGACCCCAGATTTACTCAGTCTGTGTCATTTGAATATGTTAAGAAATTTGAAGAATCTTACTAATGTTTGCATCAAATATGTTTTTTTCATAAAATATAATATTGATAAAATACAGAATTTGGAATCATTCAAAGTCATAATTTTCAATAGTTTAGAATAATAGTAATGCCTCTAAGAACATTGTAATAAGTGAAATATTTATTGAGTAATTGAAATACTATAAACAAATACGTGTTATAAGTACAAAAAGGTCAACAAGAGAGACTGTCTTACTGGAAGTTATCTCTTGAAAGCTCAGACAGCTCCTATGAATTGTGAATACTCATTTTCTATTATAAATGCAGAACAGTATCATAATTGCCAGTAAAGGTATTTAATTATGTATATATGCAACAAAATATCAGAAGCCCCAAAGGTGGAACTTCAAGGAAGCTGATCTTATCTAATGATCTATCCTAAAGTTTAAAATTGGATGTTTTCATTTTTCTTTGACCCAAATGTGTAAAGATTCCTCGAAGGAAGTGCTGCTACTGATGCTGAGTTACCTTCCAGGCTACCTCCTGATTGATAGCTCAGGGAATGTGATATTCTTCTGCTCTCAACTCATTCAGTTCCCTCAACCAAAATGCTTACCAATATTTCATTCAGCTTATGGCTTTTACTTATTTCCATCTGCCTTTGCTAAGTTATCTCTTATTTTGTTTATGTCTATGCTTTTACTCTCCCTCTGACACTTGAGTATGTCTTGGCTTGCCTTGGTACATAAAGGATAGAATAATCTCCTTACCTTCACAAATGACAATTACTAATACAGAGCATATTTAAAATAATCCTGCTAATACAAACTTGCACACATTACACATAAAATTGGGCCTGGATCACATATGAAGACCCAACAGATGATTTATTTCACTCAAGTGAGAATGAATATATTTGACATAAATTCAAATAACCAAGAACTAATATGAAAAAACTCTCATGTATTGATTAATAATCAATCAAATAACCTTTAGGACATACTAAGCCTGGTTAACACAAAATGGTCTACCAGAAAAAATGTCATCATGTTGTTTAGGATAAATGTGTCAATGTTAAGAATTCAGAAACTCGTTTATCTGGAAAGACCATTACATTTCCAATAAGGAATTATAAGGTGGGATGTGATTTTTCCAAGATAACTAAACTAAAAATCAATTATATTTTCAGATTTCTCGTATATAATTATTCCTACTATACTAAGATTTTGCTGGAGTCTTTATTTTCGACATTCCAAATTCATCCATAATTAGCCATGATCAGGTTTAAATGTAAAAAGTGGGGAAAATGTCTATGCAGTGCCCCTGCACTTTGATTTTTATTACCTATATTTTTTCCTCTAATGACCTAGGTTACAACAGATGAAAATTCCATGTGTGTGTGTGTGTACGTGTGTGTGTGTGTGTATCTGTGTGTGTGTGTGTGTATGTGTGTGTGTGTGTGTATGGTGTTTTCAAATACAACATTGCTTTCATTGGACCTTCATGGCTGGGAAGATTTTAATGCATTTATTTCCACCCACTTGCTCTCCGAGCTTTGAAATTCAGTTTAATTAAATAAAATTTAATAAACATTTAGTGAGCACTCACAATGTGTCAGGTTCTTTGAGTGAGTTATTCCTGGATCCTAGGAGCTCACAGTAAAGTGTTTCAGAATGGTAAATATCTGAACATTAGCCTGTAATTTTATGCTCCATATACGGGATACTACTTTACATAAATATATAAGTCAAGTCAACACATATGAGACTGTTTTCTTGATAGATCATGGAAGAACAAAATCTGTTCAAGGAAAAAAAAGAGAAATACTATGTACATGTCAACAATGCAGTCTTTTTAAGAGACATTCTCTAGAAAGCAGCTCTATTTTGTATCAGTTAGAACCCTGAAGCCGCATCATTGTGGTTAAAGCAATACATTTGTAAAAATAAAAAGGATAATTGTGGGAGGAGATTCTACACACTCCTTTTCCAATGAGCTGCTCTATGTGAGGCCCTGGTCAGGGGAAACATGGTTGAGGAAGGCATCACATTTTTGACATGGGGCTTGTGACAAATAATCTCAAATGTATCATTGACCCTTTTGTTTGTAGGCCCTGACACCTAAGTCCAATACTTTCAGAAGAACACATGGAAAATAGGAACAATGTGACTGAATTTATCCTCTTGGGGCTCACACAGAATCCGGAGGGGCAAAAAGTTTTATTTGTCACATTCTTACTCATCTATATTGTGACGATAATGGGCAACCTGCTTATCATAGTGACCATCATGACCAGCCAGTCCCTGGGTTCTCCCATGTACTTTTTTCTGGCTTCTTTATCATTTATTGATACTGTCTATTCTACTGCCATTGCTCCCAAAATGATTGTCGACTTGCTCTCTGAGAAAAAGACCATTTCCTTTCAGGGTTGTATGACTCAACTTTTTATGGATCATTTATTTGCTGGTGCTGAAGTCATTCTCCTGGTGGTGATGGCCTATGACCGATATGTGGCCATCTGTAAGCCTCTTCATTATTTGATCATCATGAATCGTCGAGTCTGTGTTCTCATGCTGTTAGTTGCCTGGATTGGAGGTTTTCTTCACTCATTGATTCAATTTCTCTTTATTTATCAGCTCCCTTTCTGTGGCCCCAATGTCATTGACAACTTCCTGTGTGATTTGTATCCCTTACTGAAACTTGCTTGCACCAATACCTATGTCATTGGACTTTCTATGATAGCAAATGGAGGAGCAATTTGTACCATCACCTTCTTCACTCTCCTGCTTTCCTATGGGGTCATATTACACTCTCTTAAGACTCAGAGTTTGGAAGGGAAACACAAAGCTTTCTACACCTGTGCATCCCACATCACTGTGGTCATTTTATTCTTTGTCCCATGTATCTTCTTGTTTGCAAGGCCCAATTCCACCTTTCCCATTGATAAATCCATGACTGTGGTTTTAACTTTTATAACTCCGATGTTGAACCCACTAATCTATACCCTGAGGAATGCAGAAATGAAAAGTGCCATGAAGAAACTTTGGAGTAAAAAAGGAAACTTAGCTGGGAGAGGGCTGTATCCCTTATGAGAATGTGACATTCATTCTTTCACAGAAGCAAGGACTAATTTCACTGTCCTACATGATTACATTTTGGTTATCATTCCCCTTTAGTTATTTAGCTTACTTATTCTGAAGCAGTCATGTAAAATAATATTTAAACGCAATGTTACACCCATTACAGACCAAGAGAATTGCATAAGTTTAACAGTGTATACTGTTTTTGTAGTCATATTGTGTTAAGATTCTTTGGTAGATAACAATATTTAGTTTTATTTCAAGCTCTTTTTTATTTTAAAAATCATTTATTTATTTTTCTTTTTTATTTTAAATTGATAATAATTGGGTATATTTATGAAGTACAATGTGATGGTTTGATCTATGTATACATTACAGAAAAATTTAATCAGTCTAATGAATACATCACTTCTCCAATATCTTTTTTTTTTGTGGTGACATCAAAAATCTATTCTTGTTTATGGGCTATGATACCTTCCTGGTGCATATAAATGTGACCTATGAAAATTTGTTCCCTTTAGTCCAAAAGAATAATATTTTAAACTTGAAAATTCAGATTGTTAACAGAATGTTAATCTAACAGTAAAAATAAATGTCTTGGTCAAATTAATGAATTGAAAGTTTCATAGGTATATTGATAGCTGAAGCCAAATCTATGAGAAATAAACTTTGTTAATTTTGTACTGTGACAGAGTTAAGATGTCCAGATAGCATATAGTTGATTTTGTATATTTTGACCAACTTTTAGACAGAAAAATTGTTCAATCCCATTCTGTATATCTAGGTCAATTGGCCTCCTCCAATGGTCGAAATATGTGTTTAAGTCACTCATTTATAACAGTGGAGCCCACAGAATCTATCTACATTAAACTCTCAGAGTGCACATAAAGAAAAAAAAAAACAAACGCAATGAATGTTAAACATTTTGGGGATAGATTGATTTGTTTTACACAATAAATGGCTTTCAGAATCTCTGTGGACTATATCTTCTCATTGACTAAAGTCATAAACCACAGATGTCTTCTCTCTCTCTCTTTTTTATTTTTTTTTGAGATGGAGTTTCACTCATGTTACCCAGGCTGAAGTGCAATGGCGCAATCTCGGCTCACCGCAACCTCCGCCTCCTGGGTTCAGGCAATTCTCCTGCCTCAGCCTCCTGAGTAGCTGGGATTACAGGCACGCGCCACCATGCCCAGCTAATTTTTTGTATTTTTAGTAGAGACGGGGTTTCACCATGTTGACCAGGATGGTCTCGATCTCTTGACCTTGTGATCCGCCCGCCTCGGCCTCCCAAAGTGCTGGGATTACAGGCTTGAGTCACCGTGCCCGGCCCTTCTCTCTTTACAGTTACTCTATAATAGATTTAGAGTACTAATAATACTGTATTACAAAGATAATTTTTAAAAGCTCTGTCATTACATATTGTCTTGTTGAAAAATCAACCTATAGCATCTATATTAAGGTAAAAAGTTGGTATTTTTTTCATTTTCCTTTTCTCAGGGTGTAATAGATTTACTTAATGCACTTAGCAATATTAATGTGTCCAGTTATTCAACACATATTGAATAAAAAATAAGCCACGGAATTGTATTTATTCTTTAGTGAAGGAAGTAAAGAAGTTTTTTAAAAAGTTTTTTTTTTAGTAACAAAGGAATCAGAACTTCATAATCATTGGAACTGGAGAATCTGGCATCTGGATACTGGAGGGAGCAGAGTTGGGATGAAGGATTCACCACCCAAGCCGTCATGCAGAGATGAGGATGCTAAGCTCAAAAAGAAACTCCTCTTGTCCTCTGCACATGCTTCTCAAAGTCCTTTCCTACCTTGAGTTTTATATAAAGGTACTTTTCTTTAAAAATTTAAAGTTTTGCTTTTCACACTAACTTGTCTGGTCTCATTAATCCACATAAAGTTTGAATTTCCAGTTATGGTATGAGGTGGAAACGCACTTTGCTTTCTTATCATGGAAATAATTTTCCCATCACATTATTGAATAATCATTTAATTGTCTACTACCTTGAAATACCAGAACTTTTATCTATAAAATACAGATATAAAAGTTGTTCTCTGGTGTTAAAAACTGGTCACGGAATCCTTTATGTTTTATCATATCTGGGTGATGATGCTCATGGTTATGGGCTGAACTGTGTCCTCCCCTAAATTCATTTGCCGAAGCTTTAAAATCCAATCTGAATGCTTGGGAGACAGGGCCTTAAAAAGGTAATTAATATTAAATAGGGTTGTAAGGTGGGGGGTAATCCATTAGAACTCATATCCTTATAAAAAGAGGAGATTCTGCCCTCACATGGACACAGATACAAAGCAATGTGAGAACACAGTAAGAAGGTGGCCACCTGCAGGCCCAGAAGACACCCCTAAAGCCCTCACCAGTAACCAATCATGCCAGCACATTGATCTTGGGCTTCCAGATTTCAGAACTATGAGAAAATAAATTTCTGTTGTTTAAGCCACCCAGCCTGTGGTCTTTTGTTAGGATAGCCCCAGCAGACTAATACAATGATGATGCTAATGGGGGTGATAATAATATGAAATCTAGGTTTGGTGAACAGAGGTCTGAAGTGATTCACCATGATGAAAAGTCATGGCTCCTCATCCAATCTCAGATGTGCAGTTTTCAAATCCAAAGCTTTTTGGATGAAGGTTCAAAAAGCTTAAATAAGAACCTCATGGAAAAGAAAAAAATAAATGAAATAAAAAAGAACCCTGTGATAACATCACAAAAAAGTGGTATAAATCTTTATTCTAAGCTTCCTCTGAGGAATCTGAGACCATTTACAAGAGTAATTTTGCTCCTGGAAAATAAAAATATGCAAATCTTTCTAGAGATGAATGGAAAAAAGATCTGAGCTAAAATTCATTCTCAGGTGGAAAAAATGCGACTGTGGCCCACTGGCCAGAAAGCAGATGAAGGGGGAAGAATATTGGCTCAAAGCTCTCATGGTGCTGAATAGCTCTTGAATTCATAGACTTCATGAATTCTGCAGGATGCGTAAATATCCATATAGGGTATCTGATCTCAGATGTAAAGTTACTGTAGTATGAGGGACCAAGTAGAATTATTTGGAAAGAAACTTTTTCCACCAAATAGTGAGTAAAAAGCAGCACCATATCTTTGGGCTACTTGCAAAAGTTAGGGCTAACAAGAAATCTCACAGATACAGATAGTGACTCTTACCACATTTCCACCTAATTTACTTGTTTATCTTAGGAATAAGATGGAGAGACAGGCTTAATATGTGTGGAAGTGGAAGTTTAAAAATCTTGTATCATTAATCCTTACTTTTTGTGATTTGTCTTTATAATGGTCCCCTGTTAGAAGCAGGGGATACATTCCAAGATCCCCAGTGGATACCTGAAACTGAGGATAGTAATGAGCTCTATTACTATAAATCAGAATATGATAACGTTCATGTGTTCTACCTACAAACTTAATGTCTTTTCCATATTAACTAAGCACTTAGAGATACAGAAAGGCTGGGCTCCTGACTAAACCCTTACACCTGGAACTGCAGCCCTAAGGGAAAACAGCTGGCCCGTTTTTCCACCCAATCATTGTCTTTTTGGTTGCCCCTCCCCTATTCTGTGCCCATAAAAGACTTGAGCTGGCAGGGCAACACAGGCAGCTGAGCTTGGGAAGATACAAGCAGCTGAGCATTGGAGACTGGATAGACGTGGCTAGCTTTAGACGGTATGGCTTCAGAAAAAGATCACCTTCCCATACCCTTTCCAACCTCCCTTTCCACTGAAAGCAACCTACCACTAAATAAAACCAAAAAGCAAAACCTAAACTTAAAAACTAAGCCAAACCAAAACAAAAACCTCAGATAAGAGAGGACTACCATACATAATAAAACCCCAGAGGAAAGAGTCAAAAGATGTATTTGGTTGTAATCTCTCAGCATTTTCATTTCTCAAAAGGCACATCTCACTTGAAAAACCATGAGGCTCAGTGGGGAGTTGGGGAGATAGCATGGGGAGAAATGCCAGATATAGGTGAAGGGGAGGAAGGCAGCAAGTCACACTGCCATGTGTGTACCTATGCAACAATCTTGCATGTTCTTCACATGTACCCCCAAACCTAAAATGCAATAAAAAAATTAAAAAAAAAAAGAAAAACAATGAAGCTAATTGAAGCAATTATATAGATCAATTAAGCAAACAAAACAATGTCTTTTGTGTTGAATTATTCTAACAGATTGGAACTCAGGAAACTTGAAATTTTTTTTTTTAGTTATTTTTTAAATTGTCAAATAATAGTTGTACATATTCATGGGGTACAAAGTATGGTTTCCATACATATAATGTATTGTGATTAGATCAGGGTAATTAGCATATTACCGTCATCTCAAACATATCCATCATCTCAAACATTTATCATTTCTTTGTGTTGGGAATAGTCATATATATAATGTATGTATATATATATATATATATATATATAAAATAATATTTATTATGGGGTAAAGCCCCATGCTTGCTCTGAAAACCAAGTGTCAGAGCCCCTTCTCCTTGTTTTTATTTTACTATTATACCTTGTAATGGAAATAAAGTTTGTACTTGGAGTGGAAAAAAAAAATAGTAAATATAAAAAAAAAAGGAATAGTCAATATTCTCCTTCTAGCTATTTTGAACTATATAATTCGCTGTTGTTAACTATGATCATCCTACAGTGGTATAGAATACTAGAATTTATTCCTCTTATCTATCTGTAATTTTATAGCCTTTAGTGAATCCCTTGCAATCCCTCCCTTCCCCCTGCCCTTCCCAGCTTCTAGTATCCTCTGTTCTACTTTTGACACCTGTGAGATCAGCTCTTTTTAGCTTTCACATATGAGTGAGAGTATGTGGAGTTTAACTTTCTGTTCCTGGCTTATTTCATTTAATTTTCTCCAGTTTCATCTACGTTGTAATGAAACTCTTTAGTTTAATTAGGTACCACTTGTTTATTTATTTATTTTTGCTTTGGGGGGCTTAGCCAATTTTTTTTTTCCAAGGCTGATGTCAAGAAGAGTATTTCTTAGGTAGTCTTCCAGGATTTTTAGGGTTTGAGTTCTTGCATTTAAATCTTTCATCCACTTTGAGTTAGATTTTTGTATATAGTAAAAGGCAGGAATCCAGCTTCTGTCTTCTGCATATGGCTAGCTAGTTATTCCAGCACCATTTATTGAATGGGGAGTTCTTTCTCTGTTGCTCATTTTTGTTGTCCTTATCAATGGTTGTAGGTGTGCAGCTTTATTTTGGAGTTTTCTATTCTGTTCCCTTGGTCTATGTATCTGTTTTTGTACTATACCAAGTTGCTTTGGTTTCTGTGGATTTATGGTATAGCTAGAATCAATAGGAACTTAAACAAATTGACAAGCGAGAAACAACTCCAAATGGCCAAAGGACATAAACAGACACTTCTCAAAATAAGATATACAGTGGCCAGAAAATAAACAAAATGCTCAGCATCACTAATCATCAGAGAAAGGCAAATCACAACTACAATGAGATTCCGTATCACACCACTCAGATGGCTGTTATTAAAAGGTTGAAAAACAGCAGATGCTGGCGAGGTTGCAGAAAAAAGGAGATGTTTATATACTGTTGGTAGGAATGTAAATTAATCCAGCTACCATGGAAAGCAGTCTGGAGATATTGCAGAGAACTTAAAACAGAGCTACAATTGGACCCAGCAATGCACTTGTGTGTTCATTGCTGTGCTGTTCACAATAGCAAAGACATGGACTCAATCCAGGTGCCCATCAATAGTAGATTGGATAAAGAAAATGTGAAATTTATACACCATGGAATACTATGCAGCCATGAAAAAGAATAAAATCATATGCTTTGCAGCAATATGGAAGGAGCAGGAGGCCATATTTCTAAGCAAATTAATGCAGGAATGGAAAACCAAATACCAGATGTTCTCACTTTCAAGTGGGAGCTAAGCATTGAGCACACATGGACATAATTATGGGAACAAAAGACATTAATGATCACTAGAGGGTGATGGAGGGGAGTCAGTTAAAAAACTGCATAATGAGTGAGTAAAAAATTACTTTTTGCTTACTACATACGTGATGGAATCTGTACTCCAAAGCTCAACATCACACAATATTCCTATATAACAAATCTGCAAGTGTATCCCCTATATCTAAAAATTGAAACTAAAGAAAAATCAGCAAAAAATTAATTGCATTTAAACCTATGCAAAAATTTTAGTGTCTTTACATGATCACGACAGCCATGTAAAATTGAAATCTAGCTATCTTATTTTACAGAAGAAATAGAGGATCAGCAAGATTAAATAACTGAATCATAGAACATGTACATTGTATTTGAGCCCAAATATTCTTACTCTGTATCCTGTGATACTTTCATTAGGCAGAATTCTTTGGGGCTAGTATTTGATTGTGGTGCAATACATAAAACTATTTTTGATACACATCATAAAAAATAAAAATATATTAGATTAAAAATTATTAGTATCAAGAAATGAATATTTTTCAGCAGTACATAGTAAAATATAACTATAAAACAATTTCACTATTAAAAAGTTGGCTCTAGACTTAGCTCCTTGAATATGAAATTCTTTTTGAAAACTGCTTTAGGAGATGGTTCATGAAGTATATGGAAAGAAAACAGGAGTCATTCATGGTTGATGAACAAAATATTTCTCAGTTAAACAGTTTACCTTACTTACAAGATTTTGTTATGAATAACTTTTGGATCATTTAAAAATGCAGTCTATTACCAAAATATAAATATATATCTCATAGATATGTTTATAGCTACCTCTATTGACAGAAAGATCCAGCCTCCTAACTCATGGTTATCATATGTTTTATTGAAAAAAATCAGTAGACTTTGTGATGTGACAATATTTAGCAAGCATAGTATGATTGTGGAAACATGATGGAAACACCAGCTTCAGGATCAGGAGACATGAATTTATTTCTTACTGTTTCACTGTGTTCATTCCATGATCTTAAATAGTTCTATTTATGCAAGTAGTTTACTTGGAACATTTGGAAGGTGCTTACAAGTTCTGTGATTATGTCCATACTAAGATATTTATTATCAAATATATTGCTATATTTTCTTTTTCTACAACTAGAAGAGGGAAAAGTGGAAGTGTTTTGAGTAATTGTATGTCTACAGTCCAGCAGTGGAATACAACCCTAAACTTTTCAATTTTTAATTACCAACTTAGGAGATGTCCTCCTGGGATGAAAGGGTTTTTAGATTGGACTAATAAAATACATGCTCTGCCCTTGAGTGCTTTGTTACTTTGAGAATGTGTTCCTGGGTCTATTGAAGTGCATTAAACTGCCCCTAAGAACACTGTCAGACGCCTTCTTTTTGTTTAATTAGCTCCTGATCTGGATCTGTCAAATGTTAAATTTACACCTTAACTGGTTTCTTACCAACTGAGATCTGATCCATATTGAATTTCTTTGCTTATTCTGGTTTGCCTTGTTAGTTGGAAAAATCTGTGTTGCTGTCTCTTCAATGTTTTCTCCACTCACTTTTTGGACTTGTATTCTGGAAACAGACTTTTTCTTATAGCTCCAGGAACTCCTTTTTTGAAAGTTACCTTTATGTTCAACCTCTTTGACTGGGACCTAACTCTGTAGACTGTCCTTGCTTCACTCCACGCTACTCTGGGATCCGGGGAGCTTGACTAGAAAGGTGTAGGGATTCCAAAGAACTCTTGTCTATCACCACCCTTAGCTTTTTAAGTAGAGACTGGTTGGCCACTTAATGGGCCAACATGAATAGAGTTTGGTATTTTATTAAGTTAGGCATGATGACCTTGTAAATACATACAAATTCTCTGATCTGGCTCTGTGCTTTCACTCCAGACTTGAAAGACAGTTCAAGACATAGTCACAGATGACACCTTAGCAAAATCCACATTTATTATAGTTCTTTAGATAGTTTCAAGTCCTCATTCAAACTTTCTTCATCTCACCTACTACTATAAATATTATCATGGCACTACACTGTCTAGTCAAACTAGGTTTGTCATGTGGTCTCAGTTTTTATAAACTATTTTATTTTACCATGACCATGCTGTTCACTTTGACCACTTTCTTCCAAGCCAATCCAGAGTTATGAACAATTAATTTTTTATCTTATTTTGGAAAGCCTATTTGAACATGGGTGAGTGAATGTGGTTCTACATAGGAATATTCCTGAATTGAATTCAAATTGTTTTAAAAATATTTTCACATATAGGTAAATGTTTCTACTAGTAGATAATTCTAATATGCTTCACAACCGGCAACAACATAAACATTTCATGACTCATTAGTTGTAAAATAATAATTTAAGACTAAGAATCTTGGTTCAGAATGTAGGAGGCTTGACTTGGCAGATGAGGGTCTGATTCCTTGATTTAGTTTTCCATGTTGTAAAGTAGGAATACGGATGCCTATATGTTTCCCATGCCATAGGGATATTGTTAGATTAAATTTAAATGACTGAAATAAATGGATTTTACAATTCTGAATATAATTTAAGAATGTAATTATTTTCATAATTGTCATGTTATGATAATTATGGAATTAGCATGAGAAACAACTACTTTGAAGTACTGCAAGCTACAACTAATGTAAAGTACTGCTAATATAATAGGAGTTATTGCTATCACTTAATTTTCATCTGAAAACAGATTAAATTTATAATAACCATGAAAGATAGGTTATTAAGGGAACGTTCTAATGAAAAATGTAAAAGTCAGTTCCCACCTGAATGTTTAATTTATACAACACCAAGTATCTAGACTCCCTACTAAGTTTATCTGATATATTATCAAATGTCCAAATTTATAAGTGGTCAACTTTTTTTTGGTTTTGTTTTTTGGTTTTTTTTACACAGTGATTAATCTTCATACAGACCTAAGCAAGGAGTTAAAACTAAAGCTAAATGCTTTAAGCATTCTCCTCTAATGTTCACTTTTAAGCAACATGAACTAATTGGGCTGTAGGCAAGGTCTGCTAATAATAGTGAAATACCCGTGAGATCTAATTAACCACAGCTAAGAAACTTTGCAGAATTTGCCTGCAAAGAGGACATGTGGTAGCACTTCTAAGACTCAAGAGAAAGGTACTATCTAAAGATGCCACTTATAAATCCACAAAGACCTACTGGAGCTGAGCTAGTTGGCATTTTTCATCTTACAACTTCACTTCTTGATGAACTAACAGCTGCCTGGGACTCTGGCCATGGAGCTATGTCAGACAAGTTAATAGGTGAGATTTGTTTTTCAAGAAATCATATAAATATAGAATCTCAGGATTAAACGGACCTTAAAAATCACCCTTCTTCCCCATCAATCTAAGGTTTAAGTCTCTTCTTCCTCATGTGAATTATCAAGAAAGACAGAATCAACTATAATCCCACCACTTTAGAAGTAAAAATATTTTAGGGTCTTTTTTTTTCCCTATTCATACATTTGAATTAATTAGAATCACATTATGTATTCAAATTTGCATCCATATTTTTCCCACTTAATATTATAAGAATTTTCCTGTATTACACAAATTTTAAGAACATCATTGTTAAAAGCTACACATTTTTCTAAGAGGTACACTATGTTTTACTTCCCCACTTCTCTAATATGAGACATTCCTTGGAGTTTCTAATTTTCTGCAGCTCTTAATAATTTTGTTGAACATATTAGTAATGAATGATTTTTCTCTTTTTAAAATATTTTCCGTTAGGATTTATTCTTAGAAAAAAATATTGTGAAGTTCAAGGAAAAAGATAAGGTGACTTTAATTTCTTCATAGTTATTTTAAGGTCACATTTATTATGTCTTCTCTTACTTTACACACACCATACTCTTTCAGATCTGTTTGGGAGTCGACCTCAGAATAAGAGAAAATGATGAAGCAGGTGCACTTTGTTTTCACATATGTACACAGTTTTTGTATTGGAAAATTAAAAAATAAACCCCTTTATCCACTTACTATTCAAAGGAAAAATATTTTTCAAAGAATACATTTTGTTTATGTTTTTGGTTTTCATATTTTGGGAAATTTATGTCTCCAAACTGGGATGAGTTTCCTTCTTCTATTAATACTGGAGTTTTCTCAAACCAAGAGTGATGTATGATGGATATTAGGGAAGGGTGGGAGAAGGCATGAGAATGTATGCAACAGAAACAAAGTAGTAGAAGGGATTAGTCATCATGTGAGCAGGTGGATTGTTATGTGGTAATGAAATGTCAGGGGAGGGCCTACAAAAGGGCTCTGTGAGGAACATGTTTATGGTTTTATATGGGCAAACATACATTAATATGTAGAGTGTCCAATAAATATTTGCTGAATGAGTGAATAGGTAAGTCATAGATACCTACTTATAGGAACTAGATGTTATGTGTTTATGTTTGTGTATGCGTGTGTATATATCTGTATAGTACTTTATCTTATCTAGCAGCCTATTTCTGTTCTCTACATTGAGTTTCTGTTTTTAAAACTTTGAAAATGAGAAGTTCTTTGGCTTTAACAGATTATGGATTGAAAAGCTTCTCCAAGAGTTTTGTTTTTTTTAAAAATCCCAGTCTATTCAAGTTTTAAATTTACTGAGTTGGAACTGTGTTAAATTGTATGTGGAACATAATTTCGAGGAATAAACAATATTAATTAAAGAACACGTCTGGGCGTGGTGGCTCACACCTGTAATCCCAGTACTTTAGGAGGCTGAGGCGGGTGGATCACCTGAGGTCAGGAATTCAAGACCAGCCTGGCCAACATGGCAAAACCCTGTCTCTACTAAAACTACAAAAATTAGCTGAGGCTGGTGGTGTGCACCTGTAATCCCAGATACTCAGAAGGCCAAGGCAGGATAATTGCTTGAACCCGGGAGGTGGGGGTTGCAGTGAGCTGAGATCATGCCACTGAACTCCAGCCTGGGCAACAGAGTGAGACTCCATCTCAAAAAAATGTGTAATAATTATCTTGAAAGTCAAATTTCCTAGTAACATAGTCTTTCGTGCAGGCAATTGATACTTCCATCCTCATCTTACAATATAGGCTAGAAACTATTAAACTGGAATACCTCTACCTTTCAAAAGTTTTTTAATGCTTCTCATAAGGTAGAGAGCCTGAATAAACAGAGTAGGAGAATAAGAGTACTTGAATTCCTAGGTTTATGGACTGGGGAAACACATATATCCTTATACATGGAGATCTAGGAAAGGAAGATGTAGGGGAATTCATGAGCATGTATTCATTGCCTGATAGGTGCCAGGCACTGAAGATACTATGTCAAGCACCACATAGGCACAGTGAGGAAAGCAACATGAACAGCATATTTGTTATGGTGGGTGCTAGGGAGAGAGTGTCTCTGACGACTTATATGTTTCCCTAATCTGCCTGCTTATGATAGATATTTCTTCACCACGTCTTTCTTCCAGTTGGAGCTATGGGAGCAAATGTAAATTCTGTGAGAAGAGGGAATAACCCTTACCTGTGAGCAGCACTTTACAGCTTACAAAATCAATCTCACAGCTACAGTTTGTAAACTCACAGATGTGGAGGTGGGCTCCGAAGCATGGGACACTGGAATAACTTAGCAAAGTCATATGGAGTTGGAACAAGAGGAAGAATACAGATCTCAAGTATAGAGTCAAGAATGTTCTCAGCAATTACACAGGAACTGTTGCCTTATAGATGTTTTACAGGTGATAATACTAGATATCTAAAGGGTTTGAAAGCATCATGGAGGAAGTGAAAATGAGTAATTTAAGTAATTACTGGGTTGAGGGAAGCCAAAGACATGCAGTTAACTACCCTATCTCTATACTGTGAAATTCAGACTGTAATCCTTTTATGATGAATAGGTCATCTTTATCTCTTACAGGTAATTCAGAACCCTGGTCATCTTTCTTTATTGCTTATAGGTTACTCCCTGAATGGATCACCTCATGCCTCCCAACAATGTGACTGAATTCATTCTCTTGGGACTCACACAGAATCCACACTTGCAGAAAATACTCTTTATTGTTCTTTTATTTATTTTCCTATTTACTGTGCTGGCCAATCTGTTCATTGTCATCACCATCTCCTCCAGCCCCACACTTTCATCACCCATGTACTTCTTTCTCACTTACTTGTCCTTTATAGATGCCTCCTACACCTCTGTCACCACCCCCAAAATGATCATCGACCTGCTTTACCAGAGAAGAACCATTTCCTTGGCTGGCTGCCTGACTCAGCTCTTCTTGGAGCACTTGCTGGGAGGATCAGAGATCATCCTTCTTGTTGTCATGGCGTACGACCGCTATGTGGCCATCTGCAAGCCCCTGCACTACACAGCCATCATGCGACAAGGGCTCTGCCACCTTCTGGTGGTGATAGCCTGGACTGGAGGCATCCTGCATGCCACTGTACAGATTCTCTTCATGACCAACTTGCCCTTCTGTGGTCCTAATGTCATTGACCACTTTATGTGTGATCTCTTCCCATTGTTGAAACTTGCCTGCAGAGATACCTACAGACTTGGGATGGTGGTGGCAGCCAACAGTGGAGCCATGTGCTTGCTCATCTTTTCCATGCTCCTCATCTCCTACATAGTCATCCTGAGCTCCCTGAGATCCCATGGCTCTGAAGGACAGCACAAAGCCCTCTCCACCTGTGCCTCCCACTTTACTGTTGTGGTACTCTTCTTCGTGCCTTGCATATTCACCTACATGCGTCCCGTGGTCACCTACTCTGTGGACAAGTTGGTGACGGTGTTCTTTGCAATCCTCACCCCCATGTTAAATCCTATAATTTACACAGTGAGAAACACAGAGGTAAAAAATGCCATGAGGAGTTTGTTGAATAAGAGAGTAACTTAGTCTGTGCATAAAGGCAAGAAAGTGATTAAATGTATAAAGAGGGAGAAATAGGTCTGTGGTAAATTGTGCAAGATAATTCAGGTAGTTTACAGATCATTGACAAAAACTAAACAAACAAATATTAAAAAAAGAAACCCAGAAACTAACATTTATTGAGCACTTAACATTGGCTAGGTCTTTTGCAAGGTATTTTGATAGGTTTTAACATACTTTACCAAAGCTTTAATGTTCATGTGCATTGATTCTGGATATGCCATGGAAAGAACTATGAATCCCTAGCTTGATAATTCTAGAGTATGTTTTTCTCTAGAGTCTCACTGTTACTTTGCTAAATTCTTCATACATATGTTACATACATAAAATTGGCTTTTGCACAGAATCTTGATCTTAGAACTTGGAAAATTTTTGCTTGGCTTATGGTAAAGCAAACAAAGAGGCTAGAAATCCTTAGATATGGGTAGATGGAGGGTGACAATTGAGGAGTGACAGAACCACTGGTGATTGTCTTCCTTTGTCCCTCCCTCCCTCCCTCCCTCCTTCCTTTCTTCCTTCCCTTTCTCTCTCTTTTTCTCTTTCCCTCCCTCCTTCCTTCCTTCCTCTTTTTTCTTTCTTTATATTTTTCCTTTCTTTCTCTTTCTCTTTTTCTTTCTTTCTCTCTCTCTCTTTATTCCTTCATTCTCTTCCTCCCTTCTTCCTTCTTTCTCTTTCTCATTCTGAGTCTACTGAAAGCAAAGGGAGACACCTACAAAAAAGAAAGACATAATTAATAACATATCTTAAAATTTTTTTCCTCAACACAAAAAATATGCTAGAACTTATGAGATTACTCTTAATTTGTTCTGATTTTCTTAAATCTCCTTATAACTCACAGTTTTTCTTGCATATAAAGGACTTTGTTTGTTTCACTTTCTTCACCAATATTTGAGAAGCTATTTGAGTCTGCAAAAGTAAACTGTCTTTTATTTAATCTCAATAAAAAGGCATATGCTAAGTTTCTAAAGTTATTGTTCATTATGTGTGCCACATATATTTATATTAAATGAGTGTCTTATTATTTATCAGACACATTCACTTCAGTTAGGTTACTTAAATCATACACTAAAATGCCAGTTTCAAGATTACTGTCCCCATTTTATAGAGAAGCAAATGAAAGCTAAGAGAGGCACACAAATTTGCTTGTCTCAGGTCATACATCTGAATTTCAGCAACAAAATTTGAATCTAGGTCTTCCAAATCTGTCCTACTTCAAATAAAACAGTTGTTTATGGTGAGTTTATGTCCATAGATAAGAAATTTATATGTAATCTTAATGATTCACTTTGTCCTTCAAGAAAGATGATGCCAAATTTGTTGTGACCATTTCTTACATATAGTATATAGTCTATATGTAGTTCCTATATGCACATGAATTATATATTCTTATATGCAGTATATATTTTTACGTGTAGTTCCTATATGCACATGGAAAATACCACATCATTCTATGTTACTACATAACATTTCATGAATCAAAGTTTCTCTGACTGTAAACACAGTTACTTCTCACAAATGATTTCTTTCTTAAGCTCACTGATCATCTACATCTGTTTCTTCCATAATTTGAGCATATAGTAATGCCAGAACATGAGATATCCGTTCTACCTGTTTTTTTTGGGGGGGTAGGGCAGGGATGACTGTGTTTTAGCTTATGCACGAATGTTCAAATTCATAAGAAATAGAACTTTTTTCTCACAAAATCTAGGCCTGAAAGATGATATCATAAGCACTTGATCTAATAAAAATAATTAAATTTGCAATTGCTAGTGAAATTTAAATATTTCAACAGAATCTAGATGAAATAATTTGTGATTCGCTTTGTATTATGATTGTTAGATAGGGGATGAGGGTAAACCAGGGACAGGGAGAGAAAAAGTATTAAGAAATGTTATTTTTATTCTAAGACAGAAAGATTTGAAGACAGAAACTAAGGGCAATGATTGTGTCTTAGTGGGTACACCAAGTACTCAGTGGAGGGGTGAGAAGATTAGTTAGAAATTATAAATGAGACACAAATTTTAAATTGTTAACAGCAAACCTGGAAGGTGTAGAACTGAAAGAAGACATGTAGTCAGCCTGGCGTTCTCAGTGGATGAAGTCCTGCTGCTTTATAAACGATGTTTAAGAATGTTGAGAAATTCCTTTGCACCCATCATCAAGAGTCTCTCATGAAGACCAACTTCAATCTGATTATTTCTGGTGCTTAAAAATAAAATGACCTAAAAGCAAGTATGCACATTTTCCCCTATAAATTAAACAGAAAAATAATATTTGGATCTGATGTATAAGAATGCTTTGGTTTAATCTGAATATTCAATTCAGTAAAAATACTAGGCATTATTTAGGTAAGGGGAGTGATACTATTGTTAAGGCTGACTATGAAGCACATGTATTGTTAGGTTTTTCACATATTTTGCCTTCTGCCATGATTGGAAGCTTCCCCAGACCTCCCCAGAAGAAGAAGCTGCTATGCGTCCTGTACAGCCTACAGAACTGGGAGCCAAGTAAATCTCTTTTCTTTATAAATTACCCAGTCTCAGGTATTTATTTATAGTAGTGTGAGAACAGACTGATACAGATAAAATAAAATACATAAATTGGCAGATAGTATGTCTGTGGTGCTAAAATTTCAGGGGCAGGGTCATTAGGAGAATAAAAAACATCTAGAAACCCTCCTCAGGAGGAAAATGAAGAAGAAAAAAAAGTTGAGGATCATTCCTGTTATCCATGTCTACATGGTTAGGTAAGAACACAGTTACTTGTTTTTAGTAACTTTCGAGAACTGAAAAGGTAGTTCAAGTGCAGAGGTCAGACCATCACCTGTGAGCCCAAATCCGGTTAAGTTGAGAGACTCTCCTTTCGCAGGATACTTTGAGGGTATTCAGCCAAATATGTCAGTGAACCAGTTGTAATCTAGGAAATATATTGCAAATGTAGAATAATAATCTTTCTTTTATTGAAGGTAGAAAAGGAATGAAGGTTATAGGCCAGACATGGTGGCTTACAACTGTAATCCCAGCACTTTGGGAGATCAAGGTGGGTAGATCACTTGAACTCAAGAGTTCAAGACTGGCCTGGGCAACATGGCAAAACCCTGTCTCTACTAAAAACACAAAAATTAGCCGGGCATGGTGGTGCCTGTCTGTGGTCCCAGCTACTCGGGAAGCTGAGGCAGGAGGATTGCTTGAGCTTTGGGGGGTCGAGGTTGCAGTGAGCCATGATCCTGGCACTGCGCTTCAGCCTGGGTAACAGAGTGGGACCCTGCTTCAAAAAAGGAAAAAAAAAAAAAAGAATGAAGGCTATGATTCCAAATATTTTAAAAATTAAAGCCATACCATTTGGGTTACTGGTTATGGAAGGAGAAGAAATTTAGTCCTAAATATTTTTCTGGCTGAAGTTCATTTTTAAAATTCTTAATAATGGCAGCTATCCTGCAGCTAGATGTGACACAATTTCAATAGTCTGAAAACATTAACAGAGTATCAGACTAGGTACTAAAAAATTCTGTCCTGACACTTGCTAGGTGGCCAAGAGAAGTTGTACTCTCATTTCTTCATCTGTATCGTCAGGCAGAACAAGAACTGTGTGGCCATTCTGTTACTGAAGGACAGAATGTAGCTGAGGAACAACTCATTGAATGGGGAACACCATGATCTAGTTTTGCACTTGGGAAGCATCACCTTGGCTTGACTCCAGTGAAGCTCTGCCCCTGGGAAAAACCCAGTCACTGCAGGGGCGAATGTACTGCGTTTAGTTTCTCAGTCAGTAGAAACACAGCCTCAAAGGGATGTGGTTGGAATGAGGCGAGTCTGAACATTGTGAAGTTCTGTGCTATTTCAACACTCTTCCCTCCTGTAGCCCAGAACCAGTACCCAAAGGAGGACATCTCATTAATGATGTTTCTTCTGAAACGTGGATTGGAAGCTGTGTACAAATCGAGCTCAAAGAGCAGCCAAATGACAAGCATAGTCCCACGAATGATTCTGTAGACAGCCTAGCTGGCTACGTTTTTTGCTAACTTTTCCTATTTAGATAAAATTTAAGCTTCTCTGCCAACCACAAGTGTTGTTTCTCATTTAAGTTCTTGGACACTTAGAACAACTACTTTAAATGTTTCTTTGAAATGCCTAGAAACTTAGCCCTATCAAATCTCCATTAAATGATTAATTTATTTTTTGTGCAGGTCCTGACTTACTTTGACACTCTAATATGCCATGGTTCCTAGCTCTTCTGAAGAAGAAAATTCATGTGAGTACTCCTGGATAAGGTCAGACTCTCAGGCCCTCTAACATGATTGTAGGAAAACTTACTTGCATAATCTCCGCCTTCTACTTAGTGGGGTCATCAGGTAACTGGCTTTTGGGGTTCACAGAGATGACACCAAACACCAAATGAACTTTGGAGAGAGCCTTAAATTTTTATTTGAGCATTAAACATATTCCTATTAATTTGAGCTACTATTTTGAAACTGTTAAAAATAATTGAATCACCTGATTACATGCACTCTTATACTACGCTTAAGATGTCCATTAATTCACTTGTTTGTTTTATTTGTATATGCACATTCTGCTCTCAGAATGGAGAGACTTTATGAACAATTCGTAGCTTGATTTGTTTTAATCTTTTTTGGCAAGTTATCTGAAATTGTCTACTTTCTGACCTCTATCCAGATAATTAAGATTAGAAAATAAAATAGTGTATTTATATTCTAGAGACGTACTCTTAGGAAAAGGAGGAACCAGAATAACTCGTATGCCTTGTATGGTATTCAGAGAAATCTTCTTTTTCTCTTCTTTCATTTGACTCTCTCTCTGTGGAAAAAAAAAAATATATATATATATATATATATATATATATATATTTTATATGCATTTCTTCTTTCCACTTGTTCCAACTTCATTTAACCTTTGTTTTTCTACTAATCAGTTTTGAGAAAGAAATTACATGATGTCTGTCTATTTTAGTTAGTTAATGATAACTCAAATTCAGGTTTTCATTTTTAATGAAAAGATGAATTGGGTTGTAAAAATTTATCAATATAAAAACATGCAGATTTATTCGTGAGCAGCCCTGCTCACAGACATGATGTCAGTGCTGAGGATGATGCTGGTGATTTGTTTTGGAATGGGATAGTGACATCAAGAAACTTGTTTAGGGGCTCAACCCTCTTCCTCTGGAAGCATTCCAAGAAAACATCAACTTTTTTTCTACAGTGGTATAGTAATTATCATCCTATAAAAGTGCTATTGTGGATAATTCTCTCTTCACTCATCTCTCAAGGAAAGAAAAGTGAATTAAGAAGATTTATTAAGAGTAATTATCTTTTTAAAGCCCTTAATTCAAGGTGTATGCTATTAATGGTGCATATGCTCAGGGTAGAAACCTTCCAAGGAACACAAGGTAACAGATTGCTGGTCTCACTGAACACACTGCTGCCACCTTCTTACCACTCAAGATTTTACTGAAGAAATTATTTAGCCCCATAAGGAATTCAGACACAAGATATACATATAAGCTGTAAAGTGAGTTTCCGGATTCAAATGACTCTATCATTTCCTAACTGTATCACCTTGAGCAAATTAATTATTTTGTTTTTCACAGCCATAAAATGTGTCACATCATAGTCAGACATGAGGATTAAATGAGTAAACAGCTATAAAGTATTAGCAAAATGTCTGGAAGATACCAAGTGCTAACTAATGTATTAATTATCAGTAGTTCAATCTGGATATCTGTGTATAGGCAATGTATCTCTAAATAGGGATTCCACTGATTTTAATTTAGCTTTATCTGGAGACCAAAAATACATTTATTGTTTATATAATCAATGAAATTCTATAAATGAATAATTGAATGAATGCAAATTAAAGCAACATATTATTTTTCATCTTATCATTTAGTGAATATAAACAAGATTCATAATATTTAGTGTTAGTAAGGCTGTGTGGAAGATAACTCTTTAATATAATATTAATGGGGATAAAATCTAGTATAGGTTTTTGAGAGGAATGTCATAGAATCTATCAATGTTAAGCATGTAATTGTTTTTGTCTTTATGATGACATGTCTAGGAATTTTTCCAACTGAAATATTCAAATCAATAAGTAAAGATGCCTGTAAGTGTTGTTCATTGCAACATTATGTGTAAGGTGAGATATTATAACAATATAAATGTCAAGCAAAAATGGATTGGTTAAAGGAATTGTGTTGTAACTACAAAATTAAATAATATTAAGCAATTAAAAAGAAGGAAAATTCATAAATACTGTCATTAGATAATGCCTACCCATATAAACTGTTAAATTAAAATTTCAAGAATGTTAATATATTTTTATAGAGAACACATAAATTACTGCACATATACAATATCCCTACATACAAATGCCCTTCTGAAGAACATGAACTAAACTGTTTTTTTATGTTTTTTTTTTTTTTTTTTTTTTTTTTTNAATATTTTCGAAACTGTATTTTCATTTTGTAGGAAACTAGTTCCCCCGCCCCCCACCGCCACCTTTTTGTTTTGTTTTTGAAATGGAGTTTTGCCTCTGTCACCAGGTTGGAGTGCATTGGCGTGATCTCAGCTCACTGCAACCTCTGCCTCCAAGGTTCAAGTGATTCTCTTGCCTCAGCCTCCCAAGTAGCTGGGACTACAGGCACATGCCACCACACCAAGTTAATTTTTGTATTTTTAGTAGAGATGAAGTTTCACCATGTTGGCCAGGATGGTCTCAATCTCTTGACCTGGTGATCCACCTGCCTTGGCCTCCCAAAGTGCTGGGATTGCAAGCATGAGCCACTGTGCCTGGTCTAAACTGTTATTTCATTTTAAAAATTTTGAATAACAAAAAATAATTGTATATGTTTATGGGGTACAATATAATATTTGGATATATGCATACATTGTGGAATGATTAAATGCTTATATTCATCATTAGAGGATCAAGCGATTGGTGGTATCCTTTGACTTTAAACTTTCCATTATTTGTATAAAATATTTTTCAAGAGCCATTCTTTGCTTTCATAATTTATAAGAATGCCAGTGAAAAACACTTGTTTTATTTAAATAATTTTACTTTTGGTTAGAACTGCAGGGTGTTTTAGGAACTGGTTTTTGAAGACTTATCTTTTAAAGTCAGTTCAAAAACTTACATTATGATGAGTGTTGTGAAATCATTAAGCTGATAACTTTCTAGTCAATAGAGCATTTACCAGAATTATATCTAAACACAGTTTTCTTGAAGATCTATTCAAAGGCAGAAAATTTATTTTATTTTACTTTAAGTTCTGGTATACATGTGAAGAACATGCAAATTTGCTTCACAGGTATACATGTGCCATGGTGGTTTGCTGAACCTATCAACTCATCATCTAGGTTTTAAACCCCACATGCATTAGGTATTTGTCCTAATGCTCTCCCTCCCCTTGCTCCTCACCCCTTGACAGGCCCTAGTGTGTGATGTTCCCCTCCCTGTGTCTCCTTATTCAACTCCCACTTATAAGTGAGAACATGCAGTATTTGGTTTTCTGTTCCTGTGTTAGTTTTCTGAGAATGATGGTTTCCAGCTTCATCCATGTCCCTGCAAAGGACATGAACTCATTCTCTTTATGGCTGCATAGTATTCCATGGTGTATATGTGCCACATTTTCTTTATCCAGTCTACAATTGATGGGCATTTGGGTTGGTTCCATATCTTTGCTATTGTAAATAGTGCTGCAATAAACATACGTGTGCATGTGTCTTTATAGTAGAATGATTTATAATCCTTTGAGTATATACCCAGTAATGGGATTGCTGGGTCAAATGGTATTTCCAGTTCTAGATCCTTGAGGAATCGCTATACTGTCTTCCACAGTGGGTTGAACTAATTTACACTCCCACCAACAGTGTAAAAGCATTTCTGTTTCTCTATGTCTTCACCAGATCTGTTGTTTCCTGACTTTTTAATGATTGCCATTCTAACTGGCATGAGATAGTATCTAATTGTGGTTTTGATTTACATTTCTCTAATGACCAGTGATGATGAACTTTTCTTCATATGGTTTTTGGTTGCATAAATGTCTTCTTTTGAAAAGTGTTTGTTTATATCTTTTGCCCACTTTTTGATGGGGTCGTTGGTTTTTTCTTGTAAATTTGTTTAAGAAGAAATGCTAGTCCTCATTCCTTTAAATAAACATTCTTTTGAACAATAATATTTTGCAGAAATTCTGGAAAGAAATGACAGTATAGATCCTCCTTGACTTATGATGGTGTTATATCCTGATAAACTTATCCTAAGTTGAAAATGCCTTTAATACACCTAACCTACAGAGCATCGAATCTCAGCCAGTCTACTTTAAATATGCTTGGAACACTTTACATTAGCCTATAGTTGAGCAAAATCATATAACGCAAAGCCTAATTTATAATACAGTGTTGAATACTGTATATAGATGGATGTTTTGTAGACATGATAGGATGTAAACAAACAAAACGCTAGATTCAAAAGACACTGATGGCCGGGCATGGTGGCTCAAGCTTATAATCCCAACACTTTGGAAGACCAAGGCAGGTGGATCTCTTGAGCCTAGGAGTTTGAGGCCATTCTGGGCAACATGGCAAAACCCTGTCTCTACAAAAAAATGCAAAAAGGTAGCTGGGTGTGGTGGTGTATGCCTGTACTCCCAGCTACTTGGGAGGCTGAGATAGGAGGATTGCTGAAACCCAGGTTGTCGAGTCTGCCTCGAACAGTGATGGTGCCACTCCAGCTTGGTGATAGAGTAAGACCCTCTCTCAAAAACAAAGCCAAACTAAACAAACAAAAACACTGGCAATGCAGTACACTGTAGAGTTTTCGTACTTTACCAGCATGGTTGACTGACAGCTGCCAATCTCTGCTTCTGCCCAGCCTCATGAGATAGTGTTGTAAAACCCACATCAATTGCCTGAGAAGAGATCAAAATTCAAAGTATTACTTCTGCTGAATGTGTAATGCTTTTGCACCATTGTAAAGTCAAGAAATTGTTAAGTTGAGTCATTGTAAGTCAGGGACCATCTGTATTACAAAGAGAATTTGATGGCAGATTCAATACTAAACTGGATGTCCAAGTTATGTTTCATCTCTTGAGTTTGGCTGAAGCATGCCTAGAAATGGAAATGGTAAAGATGAAAGATGGTAAATGGGGTATTTGAGCCTGGATGGCAGAGGAAGAACAACCAACCTCTGACAACAACACTTTAGTTCCTGGAGGCAGAGACCGGCACTACCATTGCCTGCGCCCCGTGGTTCAATGTGGTTTTCCTTGGATGAAATCAATTGCATTGATTTTTTTTTTTTTTTTTTTGACGGAGTTTCACTCATGTTACCCAGGCTGGAGTGCAATGGCACGATCTTGGCTCACCGCAACCTCCGCCTCCTGGGTTCAGGCAATTCTCCTGCCTCAGCCTCCTGAGTAGCTGGGATTACAGGCACGCACCACCATGCCCAGCTAATTTTTTGTATTTTTAGTAGAGACGGGGTTTCACCATGTTGACCAGGATGGTCTCGATCTCTTGACCTTGTGATCCACCCGCCTCGGCCTCCCACAGTGAATTGCATTGATTTAATTAAATTTAATTAAATGACAAGTATGTACACAGCTCAGCACTAGAAATGTGGCCGAGAGAGAATAAATTAGCCACCCTTAAGCATACCCTTAAGAAGATAAAGCCAACATGACATTAAAAACATTAACAAGAGATAGTTTAATTATTGCCAATATTCAACCTCTACAGGTGCATGTAACAAATATCCACGATGAAGGTGGACATTGAGGAGGAAGTGAGGCATGAAGGAGAAGAGGTAATGCACTTGTTAACAGAAGGCAGAGGCAGCAGGAGGTCGAGAGCTTATAAGAATGGAAAATAATCATGATGAATATCTGAAAAGTGCTCTTCAGACATTCTTAATGCTTCTTACTTTAATTCTTGTGAAAGTGCTGTGAGGCGGACATAAAATTCTTGGAGAGGTCGTGGAGCACAGAGGTTAGTAGCCTGTGCTGTGAACTTGGTGACATACTCACCCAGGGGCTTAATCAGTTTCACTAGTTATCCCAACCTATCCACTGCAGCAGAAAGTAAGGATAACAATAGTGTCTATCTCATACGACTTTTGTGAGAATTAAAAGAAAAAATCATGAAGATCTTAGCACAGTACCCTGAAATAGTGTGTACTTTGCACATTGACTTTAGTTATGATTGCATTGTTTTATTTTCTCAGGTTTTGAAGTTTCTGTTGTCAGCAAGTGGCCTGATTGGGGCAGTGAGCTAAGTTTGATCTCTCTGGACCTGTGACCTTTTCCATTGTGCAAGACAGGCTAAGGTTCTGGCAGTAAGAGATGAGTTTGACTGCAGTGGAGGAAGACTAGAGAAAGACAGGTTGATTACTATGGGGAAGAGGCTTGGATGTCAGGCTGAGAAGTGGAGATGTGTATTAGTAGTCAAATGAAATATAACAGATTCGCAGATTTTAAGGCAGAAAGGGAATTATTATAATAATTGTCGAGTGCACACTGTTTTAAAATATTTTAGGTCTTGAGATTGCTCAAAGAAAACCTTACTTGGAAGCATAAATGCTTAACAGAGATAAGAAGCAAGGGGCTGTGTTTGGAAAGGACAAAGTCCCTGAGACAGCTTCTTTGAATTCCTAGCGTTCTATTCATCTACTACACCCACCCCATATTGCACATGAGCAAATAAATCGAGGCCTAGAGTAGTAAGTAATGTAACAACATGTTCTAGGAATTAGATGGACAACAAGGAAATGAAATCCAGTTGCACTGATTTCCGGGATTGTGTTCTCTCTACTTCTTTAGAGAGAACTATTCAAGACTTTAGAAGTTCTTGGGGCTGCAGGTGAGAGAGCTTGGGTTAGTCCACATTGTTGATCTGCAAAGAATATTTTGGCAGCTGTCTATTTAGTAAAGTGTAGGATACTAAGAATGGGCCTCTAGGTATTTAGAAAAGTCTTAGAGAACAGAGTTTACATCTCCATTTAAAGCAATGATCTCTAATATATTCTAACCAAGTGGCACATAGCCTCTATTTAAGTGTCTTTAACAAAGATAAACTTGCTACTTATGACACAGTTCCTTTACCATGTCATTTGGCTGTGCTAGCAATTGCATGTAGCCAGCGGAGGCTGCTGTCACTTCTTCAGAGATACAGCATAAAGATTCAGAACTTGTGCTTCAAGATGAGCTTACCTAAATTCACAATTCCCACTCATCTTAGATGAGATGTTTAACATCTCCAGGCCTCAGTTTCCTCATCCTGAAGATGAAATCTGTGATAGTGCACATCTTGTATGATATGAAAAGTAAATTCAATTATGCATGTAACAGACCCAGTTCCTTGATAATATAAAGTGAGTACAAAATAAAAGTTTTTAATTGATATTTTGATTATTCTCTAGAATCTTTTGTTTCCTCTGCTAGCAGCCTTTCATAAGGAAATTCGGAAGTGAGAAAGTGAGTTATGAAGGAGTAGTGATATGGATTTACATTATCCATAGAGTGATTTAGGCTGATTTAGACTCATGCGCAGGGATAGTGTTAGCTAAGTTGTAGATCTGGGTCTTCTTGGAGTACAGAAAGAGGCTTAAGATTAAATTTTCTTTGATAAGAATATCTGGACAATGATTAGAATACTTGAAAACTTAATCATTGTACCTTCTAGTTTCAGGATTGGAACATATGTATTCCAGTATACATATATGTGATGAGTATATGCTCTTAATTGTAGGATTGTCATTGGATTTTATTACAGACATGTTGAATAAAATAATCCCAGGAGGCATAAATCTATCTTACTGGATTGTTACAAAAATGAAATTATATTATGAAGAACAATATTTCATCCATATTGAGCATTATTAAAATAAGCAATAAAGATTATTGTTAGTATGAATTTTGGAATCAGGAAAAGCTGGATTTGAATTTCACTTCAGTGTTTACTAGTTGTGGGAAATAGGCGTCACATTTTTTTCACCTCTCTGAGCCTCTATTGAATATTTAAGAATGTCTCATAGGATATTCCACTGACTGAGACACAGTAGGGATTCACTGAATATCAGAAATATGTAATAATAATGATAATAATAATTCAAATTTAGAAAAAAGGTAGATGAAAAGAGTATAGTCATTAACAAGTGAATAATCTTTGGGACATGAACTATGCTGTGAATTTGATGACGAGGTATTAATGTCATCAAGAGCCTACAAGACTCTTCAACCAGCTCTCAGCTATTGTGTTGTAGGTGCTCAGTAAATGTATGAAATAAATAAGTGAAAATTTATATCATATTTTCTTGGGTGTGTTAATGAAATGAAAGCATCCTAGCTTGAAGCAATCTAAAAGCAAAGGTTAAGAGGAGGTCTCATATATAAGTAGTTTATTTCAGGAAACAGAATGAAGGCACTGGGGACAGTGAAACAGGGAAAGAAAGAATGTTAATACAAGATGGTGTTAAGTTGATTGCCATTTATCAGTTGGCTCCTAGTTACTGATGGTCAAGAGTTTCTCTAAGCGTGTTATTCCCTTCATATTTTCAGGTGTGGGTATGCACCAGAATGACGTGTCACAGCAGCAAGCACCACAACAGAATGCAAGAGTTGCACTAGTGAAAGCAGGCATCATTGTGGGGATCAGTAGGATGAAGCTGCTACAAGGTTTTAATTCCTGGCAGCCGTTTTCTGTAGCAACAACTAAAGAAAAAAGGTAGGTTAAGAGGATGTGAGACAGAGTACAAAGGATGCCCAACATACCTATTGATTACTAGTTAAAAATCGTGCTGTTTTTGCAGATTTTTCAGTTCAGAACAATATGCTTTCATCAGCCTCTCTTAAATGGGGACTTCAAATAATGTGACTGAATTCATTCTTTTGGGCATTACAAAAAATCCAGAACTAGGGAAAATATTCTCTGCTTTGTTTCTAGCCATGTATGTGACCACAGCGTTGGGGGGAAAAATCTATTTATTGCGTTGACTCTGGATGCAAGTTGAAGTCCGAGGTCACCTATGTACTTTTTCCTTACTTCCTTGTCTCTCATGGATGACACCTACTCTTCCGTCATTGCCCCTTAGATGACTCCTTCTCTGAGAACACTACCATCTCCCTTGAAGGCTGCATGACTCAACTCTTTGCAGAGGATTTTTTGGGTGGTATGGGGATTAGCTTTCTCATTATGCGGCCATCTGTAAGCCCCTGCACTACACAACCATCATGGCTGCTGTTGGTGGTAGGAGCTTGGGTGAGGGGATCCATACATGTCACAATACAGCTTCTTTTCATGTATCAGATACCCTTCTGTGGCCCATAAAACGTTACTGACCATTTTATGTGTGATTTGTTTCCATTGTTGAAACTTGTCTACATGGACGCCTACATCCTGGACTCTTAGTTATCCTCAACAGTGGAGTGATGTATATGGCTATCTTCCTTATCCTAATTGCTTACTACATGGTCATCTTATGCTCCCTAAAGTGTTGTAGCTCTGAAGGTTGACACAAAGCCCTCTCCAACTGTGGCTCCCACCTCACAGTGGTTATATTGTTCTTTGTGCCATGTATTTTCTTGTACATGAAGCCTCTGGTCACTTACCCCATAGACAAGGGAATGGCTTTACTATTGTTGCACCCATGTTAAATCCCCTGATCTATACCCCGAGGAACACCAAGTTAAAAAATGCCATAGGCTGGGCGTGGTGGCTCACGCCTATGATCCCAGCACTTTGGGAGGCCAAGAGATCAAGACCATCCTGGCCAACATGGTGAAACCCTGTCTCTACTAAAAATACAAAAATTAGTCGGGTGTGGTGGCATGTGCCTGTGGTCCCAGCTACTCGGGAGGCTGAGGCAGAAGAATCGCTTGAACCCAGGAGGCGGAGGTTGCAGTGAGCTGAGATTGTGCCACTGCCCTCCAGCCTGGTGACAGAGCAAGACTCCGTCTCAAAAAAAAAAAAAAAAAAAAAAATCCATAAAAAAAAAAAAAAAAAAAAAAAAAAATGCCATAAGGAAACTGGATGAAACAGGGTGGTCACCAGCTTACATGCTAAGAATAAACTTTTAATGCAAGGCCAGTAAGGTTTTACCCTCCTCATTCCCTGAAATCCATTGGGTACATGGGAGCCAGAAGCATTTAAAAAATTTTTTTCTTTTGGAGACAGGGTCTCACTCTGTCCCCCAAGCTGGAGTGCAGTGGCACAATCAGGTCTCACTTCAGCCTCAACATCCCAAGTTCAAGCAGTCCTCCTGCATCAGCTCCTGAGTAGTTGAGACTACAGGTCATGTGCTACAACACCTAGCTAATTTTTTTTTGTATTTTTAGTAGAGACAGGGTTTCACCACGTTGCCCAGGCTGGTCTCAAACTCCTGAACTTCAGCAATCTGGGATTACAGGCATGAGCCAACACACCCATCCCAGAGGCATTTTTAAGCACACACAACAGGCCAAGATAACACAGTGTCCTGCATAATCAGGGTATTGCCTCCAAGTCCAGTCTACTACACCAGCACATTTTGTATTCCATCCCCTTTGTCACAAGGCTCTAGACACGATTTAAAACAAAACAAAACAAAACAAACCTAACCCAGTTTGAATACTCTGAGCCTTTCCCAGTTCAGGGATTTTGTTTTTCTCTCTCTACCACAGTGATCTTTCCCAGAGCCTTTGCATGGCTGGCTCCCTGTCATTGTTTTCTATCTTCAGGTGGACTGCTACCTTCTCAGAAGAGTCTTTCCTGGTGATGTTCTTTGGTAATTCCCTTCAGTTATTAGAAAATTAGTTATTTTCTAATCCCACATACTAATCATATCCTTATTACTAATAATCACAAATTAAGCTTTAAAAATTTAGCTTTTATCTTCTGTTTTCCCTAAAAGCTTGTAATCCTTGTCAAGGCAGAGATTATGTTTATTCATTGGTGTGTAAACCCAATAATTAGAACACTCCCAGTCACCCAGTATGATCTTACTAAATATTATTGGATGAATATAAATCTAAAAGAGACTTTGAGCTAAAAATTTTTGCAAATGAATATCAATAAAAACTTGGGAAAAGCTCCAGAAGGAAGCACTAAACACGGAAAGGAACAACCAGTACCAGTCACTGCAAAAAAGAACCACATGGTAAAGACCAATGACGCAATGAAGAAACTGCCAACCAAAGGGCAAAACATCCAAACAAAAACAAAATGGCAGGATTAAATTCACACATAATAATATTAATGTTAAGTGTAAATGGATTAAATGCCCCAATCAAAAGACACAGACTGGCAAACTGGATAAAAAGCCAAAAGCCATCGGTGTGCTGTATTCAGGAGGCTCATCTCATGTGCAAAGACACACATAGACTCAAAATAAAGGAATGGAGGAAGATTTACCAAGCAAATAGAGAGAGAGAAAAAAAAGCAGGGGTTGCAATCCTAGTCTCTGATAAAATAGACTTTAACCAACAAAGTTAAAAGGAGACAAAGACCAAAAACTCAAACAAATTAACAAGAGAAAAAATGAACCCATTGAAAAGTGAGCAAATGACATGAATAGACATTTCACAAAGGAGGATATATATATAAATGGCCAACAAGAATGAAAAAATGCTCCACAGCACTAATCATCAGGAAAATGCAAATCAACCATCGTGAGATACCACCTTACTCCAGCCAGAACGGAGTAATTTACTGATTGTAAATTAGTACAATCTTTATGGAAAACATTATGGAGATTAAGAACTAAGAACAGATCTACCATTTGATCCAGCAATCCCATTACTGAGTATCTATGCAAAGGAAAAAAAAGTTATTGTATCAAAAAGATACCTACACATATATGTTCATTACAACACAGTTCACAATTGCAAAAATATGGACTGAAACTAAGTGTCTACCAACTGATGAGTGGATAAAGAAAATGTGGTATATATACACACACATATGCACGCACACATGTATATGTATGTATATATGTGATGTGTGTACATATATGTATTTATACACACACACACACACACACACACACACACACACACACACCATGGAAAACCACTAATTCCTAAAAAATAATGTCTTTTGCAGCAACTGGAATGAAACTGGAGGAAATCTTTAAGTGAAGTAACTCAGGAATGGAAAACCAAATACCGCATGTTCTCCCATTTAAGTTGGAGCTATAAGCTATGGCCACACAAAGGCATACAGAGTGTTATAATGAACTCTGGAGATTCAGAAGTGGGGAGGGTAGATGGCAGGGTGAGGGATTAAAAACTACCATTTGGGTACAATGCACACTACTTAGGTGATGTGCACACTAAAATCCTAGACTTCATCACTATACAATTCATCCCTGAACCAAAAACCATCTGCACCCTTAAACCTATTGAAATGAAAATATATATATATATATATATGAATTTCATATACCTTAATATTATAGAACTATCAGATGCTTTTATTAGTGTTTGAGATAAGAAAATAGGAAAGAATTCTATTCATCAGCAATGATTTTGATGTTAAAAAAAATGAAGAAAGGAAAAAAACTGCACAATTTTATTTTGCTTTTTGACCCTATTCATGCTTGTTGCTGAAATGATTTAGCATCAGTTGCAGCTGTGGTTATCATACCTGTGTTCACTTTTGGAAAGAGGTTAGTATTATTACTATTTATATTATACAAATATCAATCTGGTTAATGTTTGATATCCAAAAGGAAACCAAAGTGAAACAAAAATGAAGAAGGAGATATTCTCTCCAAGCTACATCTGTAATGTTCGTCAATACTTGGAAGTGGATATTCATATATTGACAATGACCCACTTCCAAAACTAATTTATAATAGTACTATTATGCAGATTGGATAGTATGATCTATGCAGTCATATCCCCGAAAACAGAGACAACACAAATGACACTGATGTAGGCATTTAGCTCTTCAGCCTTTCAAATGATGACGTCTAAGCTGATAGATGATTTTGGCTGAATTCCAGGGCCAAAGTTGATCTTCAGAGCGTCTCTATTTAAAAGTCCTTAGCCAGGTACTCAAATGTGAGAAACAATTGTCTACACCTCAGGTTTCATGTATATAAACAATGGAAACTTCCAAAGACACACAACTCTTGAGTAAGGATAGGGCTTTGCCCATGCTCTCTGTGACAGGAAGGAAAGAAGAGTGATCTCTGGAAGATGCCCTATGTAAAAGCAGAGTTGGCATAAACTCAAGTGGAGAAAAAGAAATGGGCCTCAGTTGCAGTAATGATCAACAAGTTACCCAACGATGTCCCCAAATAGAAGAAAAATGTAAATTGCTACTCAAATTCTTTTTTCAATTTGGCTTCATTTGTTTTATGTATTCATTCACTTACTAAATTGTTGATTATTAATTATATACTAGAAATGGTGGTTTATAAATGCTTACTGTGGTAGCTATGGTGGAGAACAAGCTAGTCATGATCCCTACCTTCAATAAGTACTTATAATTTATAATACTTGCTAAGAAAGAAATAAGGATTGTTCCATAGTTTCTATCCTTATGTTATGTAAACTTTTTCTCTTTTAAAGTTCTTTAGTCATTAATCACTTCAATCAGGACTTGTATGTGTGTGAGCTCATGGTTCTAGTGCTCATGTGGTCTTATGCAAAAAACTCATGCACTTTGTTCTGAAAGCCTGCTCTTTAGATTCCATATGGCTATTCTTTCATGACTTTATCATGATTCTTCGAACACGCCTCTTGAGATCCTTCAGGGATTCTTTCATGTGTTTGGATAACCCAATATCTTGTTGTTGGCTCCATTCTGTAATCTCTCTGTTTTTTTTTGGGGGGGGTGGGGTGGGGATGACTGCACACAAACTCACAATTCGCACTGCCATTCACGAATAATAATTTCAAAATCCAGTTCTGCAGCACTGACTTGAAATTCATACTTAAAAAAATCAATTGTCTAGTGAACATTTTCACTTGTCAAACCCATGGCTACCTGAATTTCAGCCTGTCCCCATTACCTTGCTTTAATTCTAAGATCCTCAATCTGAGGTGCTATTACTTAGCCATGAAATGATAATGAAATGCCATTCATGATGAAATGTCTTCCATCATTATCACTTTCTAGTGCTCTCTGGTCTTCAGTTTAGGCTAGTGTAAGGAAAACGTGTGGAAAGAGGAAAAAATCACAGGATAAAACAGTCACTAGTACAAACGTTAATACTGAGCTTACTAAATATGTAACCTAGGCAAGCTGCTTAATTTCTGTGAGTTTTGGGTTTCTCACATGTGAAATGTCATTGTTAACACCTATATCATAGAATAATTATGTGAATTTAAAGATATAACTTATGTAAAGTCGCAAGCACAGAGCCTGATATATAAAATGTATGCGATAAATATTTGGTGAAATAATATTAATTCAATACAATTTATTTCTTAATAAATGTTTTTACTAACATGAGTTAGTAAATCAAATGGAAATAAATTTGAAAAAATGTGAGATTTGGTGCTCATCACACATATCAATCTCAGACCACTTGCTATAAATATGTGGTTCTTTGGTGGGGACTGTCTGTAGCCCACAGAAGAGAATCTCTAGTTTCAGAGCTGCACACTGCCTTCCCTGGGTGCACTTGAAAATATATGTTACAGGTGTGTTACATGAGAGAGAAAAGTTTGTTTCCTAATGGGTGAGAGCAGAATTGATGTCTTGCTGATCCACATTTTTAAAACCAGTGACTGGCCGGGCGCGGTGGCCCATGCCTATAATCCCAGCACTTTGGGAGGCTGAGGCGGGTGGATCACGAGGTCAAGAGATCGAGAACATCCTGGTCAACATGGTGAAACCCCGTCTCTACTAAAAATACAAAAATTACCTGGGCATGGTGGTGCGCGCCTGTAGTCTCAGCTACTCGGGAGGCTGAGGCAGGAGCATCCTTTGAACCCAGGAGGCAGAGGTTGCGGTGAGCCAAGATCGCGCCACTGCACTCCAGCCTGGGTAACAAGAGAGAAACTCCGTCTCAAAAACAAAAACAAAAACAAAAAACCAGTGACATTATTTTTGATCTTTTTTGTTTTCTGTTACCCTCTCCAGCACCCATTTTATTTCTCCTCTTTTTTTACCAGTACCCTTGGTGTGCCTGAGGTACCTAACACCTCCACACCATTGTTCATATGTGGCTACTGGATATGAGAAGGGCTAACTTACTATAGGCTAAATAGTAAAAAACAGAAGTTAAATCTGGTTAGCAAAGGAAGGGAATCTTTAGGGAATAATTCTCTCTAGGATGCTAATCTCTTACATCATTATGCATTAAACTATTCTCTCAAGGTTGCAGAAAGAAACATTAAAAAAAATGTACAGGAAGGCTAGTTTCAAAAAGGAATGGACAGACAACACTAAGAGACTCTTCTTATAGTAGAACGATTTGTAATCCTGAAACGCCAGATGCAGGTGATGGGGAGGAAGGCAGCAAGTCACACTGCCACGTGTGTACCTATGCAACAATTTTGCATGTTCTTCACATGTACCCCAAAACCTAAAATGCAATAAAATAAATAAATGGGGAGGGGAAAGAGACTCTTCTAACAGGTAAGATTATTTCCATCTTTGGGAGCTCAGAGAGTTATCATTACAGATTAATTCACAATAATTTATAAATATATTTTATGTCTCGTAACTATGCAGTTCTCACATTCTCTGAAAAAGAGAAAAAACCTAAATTTCTAAAATTTAATGTTAATGTAGGAAATAAGTGGAATGAAATATTATCTCTGGAATAAAATGATTTTTTTGAACTCAACAAATATTTTATGAGCACCAGGCATGTGAAAAGCCATGATTGTTGGGGAGTAAAGAATACATTTCATGTGTTAAGTTTTATTACAGTTTCTTGAGATGGCAGGGTAAATAAATGTTCACTGTTTTTTTAAAAATGCAAGCCACTGGGGCAAGATAAGTCTTCACTAAGAGTTGACAGGTCCTAGAAGCTTAGAAGAGATTATGTCTGATAAAGAGTTAGAGAAAAGTTTAATAGAGAAAGTAACCTTGACAAAGTTTTTGGAGAATACCAGATTTTTCATCTCCAAATGATAGATTTGAAGAAAATATTGTCTATTACAGCATAGAATTGTTACTACTTGGTTGTTTTGAAAATATGATAAGAATATAATTTGAAATTGGTGCATATCTGAGATTTAGTATGAAAAGTTAAATAATCCTCAGAAAATGTTCGGAGTAAGCATGAAAACATGCAAGCTAAATTTTATATATCAAAGGGAAAGACGATATGTTATATATGTGGTAGGGACATTGCTCAAAATACTTTGGGTAAAAAAAATCTTCCCTCCTTTGCCCAACCTCCTTCCACATGTCATCTTATCTCTCCTTGCCCCACCAGAATGCTCATGCTCTCTGTGTAGTATGATTTGGAAAGATGGACATTTAAATATTAATTTCATGTCATTTGGGACAACCAGATATAGGAAGCATAGATAATGCATATTAAATGTTATAATTTGATTTGCATTTCTCTTATGACCAGTGATGATGAGCATTTTTTCATATGTTTGTTGGGTCCTTTGTGGGGACATGGATGAATCTGGAAACCATCATTCTCAGCAAACTGACAGAGGAGCAGAAGATCAAACAACGCATGTTCTCACTCATAGGCGGGTGTTGAACGATGAGAGCACATGGACAAAGGGAGGGGAGCACTACACACTGGGGTCAGTTGGGGGGACATAGGGGAGGGATGGTGGGGGGTGGGGAGCTGGGGGGGATAGCAGGGGGAGAAATGCCAGATGTAGGTGATGGGGAGGAAGGCAGCAAATCACACTGCCATGTGTGTTCCTATGCAACAATTTTGCATGTTCTTCACATGTACCCCAAAACCTAAAATACAATAAAATAAATAAATGGGGAAAAAAAAATAAATGTTATAATTTGATTCTATGGCCAGGTTGTTTTGAAGAGCATTCCTTGATTTGATAGCAGAAATCATGAGACTCAATTATATATGGGAAGGAACTCAAGGAGAGTAGATTATAACACACTTGGATTTAAGAATTTGGGGGATACAGCAGCTTGGGACAACCTGGTTTATTAACTGCAGAGAATGATAAATTATGCAAAGATGTTAGTGAGGATACAGATTCTCTTAAATATAGAAGTCAAGTATAACTGATTTAGGGAGAATTTGGTGGTTTAAGAGATTTATTTTTTTTCTTCTTTATTTTATTTTTCTTTCTTTTTTTTTTAATCATACTTTAGGTTCTGAGGTACGTGTGCAGAACATGCAGGATTGTTGCATAGGTAATGCATGGCAAGGTGGTTTGCTGCCTTCATCCCCTTGTCACCTATACTATATCTGGTATTTCTCCCCACGTTATCCCTCCCCACCCTCCCCAGTCCCCGCTGTCCCTCCTCTAGCAACCCCCAACTGACCGAAGTGTGTGATGCTTCCCTCCCTGTGTCCATGTGTTCTAATTGTTCAATACCCGCCTATGAGTGAGAACATGTGGTGTTTGGTTTTCTGTTCTTGTGTCAGTTTGCTGAGAATTATGGTTTCCAGATTCATCCATGCCCCTATGAAGGACATGAACTCATCATTTTTTGTGGCTGCATAGTATTCCATGGTATCTATGTGCCACATTTTCTTTATTCAGTCTATTGTTATGGACATTTGGGTTGGTTCCAGGTCTTTGCTATTGTAAACAATGCTGCAATGAACATAGGTGTGCATGTGTCTTTATAATAGAACAATTTATAATTCTTTGGGTATATACCCAGTAATGGGATTCCTGGGTCAAATGGTATTTCTATTTCTAGGTCCTTGAGGAATTGCTACACTGTCTTCCTCAGCAGTTGCACTAATTTGCACTCCCACCAAGAGTGTAAAAGTGTTCCTATTTCTCCACATCCATTTCTTAAGGAAAACAATGCTTCTCACTGTGGCCTCTGCAATACCACGAAGAAGCATAGGAGGAGCCTCCTAACCCTGGATTCCACTCCCATCTGCCCTTCAACACCTCCTGGTCGCTTTTCTTTCAGCTATTCTCTGTTACCTCCAACATAAACACATTGTCTGTTTACTATTGTTTTGATCAATGTATCTAGCCATCTAAAGTTGGCTTATCTTGTTTGAAGAGTTGTGGAGAGTGCAGGAGTTATAAGAACATGTGCTGTATTACTGGTGATGCTTTGTCTTCACCCACTGTAACCCACTTTTGTGTCTTTTCCCTTGAGAATTTGATGACAGATGTTAACATTCCTCTGCAAAGAAAACGGATGTAGACTCATATAGATAGACATACACAAAAGTGTGCGGCAGTATCAGAAGGCTATGTAAAACGTTAAGGCTGTCCTTGAATCTCTTAAGAGCCAAGGATTCATATAAAGAAAAAAACCCAACAAATTATTGAGATGATCACTTTTATGGGAGTCAGAGTCCCCAAGTCTTTCTTAGCCGTGTGATGCCTTGCAGAGTACATCTTCTACTCCAAGTCATGGAGCTAATTCACGGAGTTATCTGAAATTGATCTCCAGCTTGAGGAATATATTTGTCATTCTCCCATTCATAATACATAGAAATCCCCAATAAGCAATGATGTGGATGTGTTTTGCCATCAGAATAGCACTAATTAGATACTATCAATGCATTGTTAAAGGAAGAGAGAATGTTCAATTAGGAAACACTAAGCACCATCAGTGGCACAGCAATAGCACAGAAAACAAAACAAAACACTAAGCACCAACATTATAATGGGGATTGGGTTTGGTACAGTGGAGAATAACATCCAGAGAACACATAGCTTTCCAGTATTCTTATTCCAGGATGGAAGCTAGGCATACATAAATAATTTAGTTTAAGCAATTACATATAATAGCATGAGAAAAGAATAAGGGAAGCCTTTAGAAAGCTGCAGAGATTTATTACGAGGCAATTGATGAAGGCTGCTTAGATGAAATTATTTTGCAGTTGTATTTTGAAATGTTACAATAGTTGATGTAGGTAGAAATGGAAAGGAATTCCAGGGAAAAAGACATACTCTGATTATTGACTAATCTATTCACTAAATATTTGATGAAGACCTATAATTATTACCAAGTTAATTACATTATATATTTATAATCCTTAATTTATCTAAAAAACTTTATGTTCAAATATATAAGGTAAATAATTTAGAACATCTAGAAATGAATAGTCTAATGGGATTGCTGATATACAGACCAAAGGTTATACCCTTAAAGGAGTGCTCAAAAATCATAAAGTATTAGAAGTATTAAAGTATTAGAAAATGCCTACCGCATTTTCAAGCATAAATACTTAATGATGAATTATCTTTTTAAATGAATTAAGAAAAAAATGAGCTTATTGTAATGATTAAAATACCAACTCAGTTCCCTTACAGTTTAAGATACTTTTCAAAGATTACAGAGTCCAAAGAGTCCAAAGATATCAAAAATATACATATATGTGTGCATATATATAGATATATATATGTGTGTGTTTTAGAGCTGCATTCTGCCTTCCCTGGACTGTACTTGCAAATAAATGTTACAGGTGTGTTACAGGAGTGTGTGTGTGTGTGTGTGTGTGTGTGTGTATACTGTTTTATTCTTAGCATGCCAAAGTGAATAACTTCATCAGACATTTTCCTGGGAGCATTTTTTTTTATTTGGAGGAAGATAAGGGATATTTCAGATCTGGTGAGGAGAAGAAAATTCGTCAGGGGAGAGGAAGTAATATATATAAAGGGAATTTTGTGCCTATTTTGTCTATTGTATCTGTTTTGGCCAACTTGTAACTCTCATCACAGTGTTTTGAAAGTATTGATGGGAATGTGGAGAAACACAATAGGCTTCCAGACTATATTTGAATAAATTACACTTTCGTTTATATTTGCATATATGTACTGTCTAGTGTCACCTTGACAACAAAAATCTAAAGAGAAAAATTTTTCTTTAACAAGAAGCCTTTTGATAATATTTGTTTCTATATTATTTTTTAAAAAACAAATCATTGGCAAAAGCGACATTTCAAAGTTGAAGAAGAAAATAAATTGAATGAAGAAGGCAGTTACTATCTACTCTGTCTTCTCTAAAATCACATCACCCTCTTTCTTCCAAATCTCTGCTCTGTTCCAGGAATGTGTGGTTTTTGGATGTCTGGATAATAAAAACTCTACTGGGGATTACAAACATGATCTAGTTCAATAATAAACCTTCAAACCACCCCAGTTATAAAATGCTTTCTTGTTTTCACGATTCAAGCTAAACACTTGAATCGTGAAAACAAACAATTGAGTAGTAATACTATACTCAACCCTCATTCCATTTAAACATAACCTCAAGGATTCTGAGTGTTCTAGGGGTGCTTTTAATAAATTAGAGGAAGAAAATTAGAAATAGGGATATTAAAGAGATATCCAATTTTCTAAGAACGTTCATTTCTGTTTATTAGTATATGTCAGTACTAAATATTATAAGGACACATCAATGTAGCAACAGATTATTTAGAGGCTATAAGGGTTTTACTTTTTATAATCTGGAATATCTGGGAGAAATTTTGCAGAGAAGTGGAGCATACTAAGTATTCATAAATAACATATATTTATATAAATATATACAATGAATATGTAATGTATAAACTATGTATTAATATTATCTATAGAGTGGTGGTGGTGTAGGTCTTTGTATCATGAAATTTCAAGAGCAGTCAAATATATCTTAAATGTTGAATGATACACGATGCAAAAAGTGGCCTGAAAATTGAAAATGAAAAAAATGAAGTTAATATTAAAATAGATCCATACCTGTTACATTTACATGCATTGAACTGAAAAAATTAATTAGAATGATGCTAAAGCAAACCAAGACTTGTATTTGAAGAATGCTATACCAACGTATTATGTTCATAAGCACGTTTGAGTCTCATAATAACCCCATGACGTGGTCATTAAAATTATGAAACAAAGTGTTGAAGTGACTTTTTAAGAAATCACTAACAGAATGTATCTGATAGGAAATATTTAATTTTGCATAAAATATTCCATAAAATCACATAGCACACTACAAATTAATTCCTTTATTTTTTGCAGATAGATCATTTCACACTTGCCCCATCACCTCACTCATGAGAACCATGCAACTGAATAATAATGTGACTGAGTTCATTCTGCTTGGATTGACACAGGATCCTTTTTGGAAGAAAATAGTGTTTGTTATGTTTTTGCTTCTCTACTTGGGCACATTGTTGGGTAATTTGCTAATTATTATTATCGTCAAGACCAGCCAGGCACTTAAGAACCCAATGTACTTCTTTCTTTTCTACTTATCCTTATCTGATACCTGCCTCTCTACTTCCATAGCCCCCAGAATGATTGCGGATGCCCTTTTGAAGAAGACAACTGTCTCCTTCAGCGAGTGCATGATCCAAGTCTTTTCATCCCATTTCTTTGGCTGCCTGGAGATCTTCATCCTTATCCTCATGGCTGTTGACCGCTATGTGGCCATCTGTAAGCCCCTGCACTACATGACCATCATGAACCACCGGGCCTGTGGTGTGTTGATGGCTGCAGCCTGGGTGGGATCCTGCGTGCATTCCTTAGCTCAGATTTTTCTTGCCCTGAGTTTGCCTTTCTGTGGCCCCAATGTGATCGATCACTATTTCTGTGACTTGCAGCCCTTGTTGAAACTTGCCTGTTCAGACACCTATGTGGTCAACCTACTCCTGGTTACCAACAGTGGGGCCATTTGTACAGTGAGTTTTGTCATGCTGATGTTCTCCTATGGCGTCATCTTGCATTCTCTGAGAAACCACAGTGCTGAAGGGAGAAAGAAAGCCCTTTCCACCTGTGTTTCCCACATCATTGTGGTCATCTTGTTCTTTGGACCTTGCATATTTATATACACACGGCCTGCCACCACCTTCCCCATGGATAAGATGATAGCTGTGTTTTATACACTTGGAACACCTTTGCTCAACCCTCTGATTTATACCCTGAGGAACACAGAAGTGAAAAGTGCCATGAGGAAGTTATGGAGCAAGAAATTGATCACAGATGACAAAAAATAAATGAAGATTTCAAATCCTTCTTCAAGTTTGGAGTGCCCTAGAAGAAATCAATAGAGAATATTATCTTCTTATTGTTGATTTAATGTAATCTTGTCATGGTGCATGAGGGTTAGTTCCTTTGGGACAAGAGACAGGGTGGACAAATAACACTGGTTAATGTTGAGTTAGTTTTATGTGGCTGAAAAGGCAGCATGCCGTACAAACAGATATGTAAGGCTCATTGCCTTCACTGCTGTCTCTGGTACTCCTGGCTGCTTGGTGTCACTTGTGGTTTAGATCTGCAGTTTGCCTGTTCTTCTCCATGTTTACTTCTGGAATTCACTGCTAATAGTTACCTATCTATATGTCAACTGTCTAACAGGTTTTTCCCCTTCTTAATGGTTTTCTTTATTAGACATGTTAGATTCTTTATACCTCATGATCAACTTAGTTGCTCTTCCTGACTCAACAGAAAGTACCATATTTCAATAATTGTAGAAGCTTTATGTTGTAAGGAATGGTATACATGGCCTAGGTAATCTCCCTTTCAATTCTTTGAGCTGTATGCTGAAATCTTTCCATAAATTCACCTCGATACTTCTAGAACCGTGATAGAACACAGAAAGAAAATTTACCCTTGATCTTAAGAAGACTATCACTGAAAGAGTTCTTGATCTTAAGAAGACTATCACTGTTGGGGTTATAGTCATATAATTATTATTTTTGTAAAATCACTTTTTGGTCCTAATTTGATCCCTTCTAATTTGGAGGACTATTAATGTTTCTCTCAAACCATAATAATTACAGTAATTTGTTCATATTAGAAGGATATTATGACTGTAGGATAGATAACTCAAATTAAGGCAGAGATACTATGTGGGCTGGAAATAAAGAGTGTAACCAGTTGGTTGCAGGAAATTTGAAACAACAGACTCAATAAAGTATCTGATAACCTAGAGGCATATTTTTAGAATTAGAAAAATAAATAGGTTATCAAGATATAAATTATTGTAGTGAGATTTCTATACAATGGAGAAGAGAGGAACTTAAACAGAGAAGGTAGAGATGTTTAGATGAGAGGTATATTTCTGCAGTGGAAATTGCTATCGCCTTTTGTCTTTTTTATTAACTTGTTTGTTTCATGCTAAAAGCACATGTTTTATGATGGAAAATAATGATGTCTCAATCACTGCTCCTTTTCCTGAGTACTTTATATTCAATTTGATTATGGAAACATTGACACTAGGTAAATGCATACTTCTCTCCCTTCATATAGAGAGGATAAAACAAGCTCACTTTTACATAACAAGTATAAAAGATACTGAGTGACTGACCAAGAATATTAAAAAAAAACTTCAACCTCAACTGCAACCCATTATGAAATTATTGATATTATTGAATTCAACAAGACTTAATTAAGTTCTTGAGGGTACACCAGCCAAAACTGATAAGACCTGGGACTGAGTGTGTCAGAAGGGAAGAGTAATTCATGAACAAATGGATGATTCTGATCCTATTACACTGTAACATGCTAAATCAAAGCCCCTCTCTCAACTCACATGTATGGGCTCATTGGGAGTACTGTATAATCAACTGACAGAGAAGGGACTGATTTTGGTCTGGTTTTCAGACAAGTCACCTCAATTCATTGACATCAATTGTATAGAACAGCTGCCCTTCACAGAGCAATTCAAAGGAAGTCTCACAGGTAAGTAGCATAGGGAAATTGTGCTAGTGGACGGAGACCTGACACACTTTTTCTGCTTTGTATATAGGGAGAAATATCCTATTAACAATATACATTGACTCAAGGGTAGCAGCAAATGCCTGGGTTTTTTATCCAACTGGAAGATGAAAACACTAGGCAAGGTAGTCTATGAAACATTTGTGTGAACAGCTCTATTGGAGTGGGAACTAACTAGAAAGATGTAGAAGAGAATAGGCTTTAACTAGCCAGGTGATCAGGGTGAACTGTGTTCTATCTATCCAGCCTAAGGCTATCCAAATGATAGCACATGAGCAGAGCATCTGTAGTGACAAGCATGCAGGTTACGCCTAGTCACAGTGTTATGGACTCCCTGCCTTAGATGCTGATCTACCTTCTGCCACCTCTGAGTGTGCAACCTGCCAGTAGCAGATGCCATGCCTGAACACTCAATATGATGCTATCCTCTGGGAAAATGGTCATCACCTGGCAGCAAGTTGACGATATCAGACCTTTTTCACCCTGAAGGTGACAGTAATTTGTCATCAGAAATGATAAATACTTTAGATACAGGTTTGCCTCCCATCTCCAAAAATACCTTCACCTACACCAGCAATTGGTGGCTTGCAGCCTGAGGGATACATTGACATAATATGCTTTAATCATTGCTGAGAACATGTTACCCATTTGTGGACAAAGGAGATAAGAAAGTGTTGTCATGATCTCAGAATTCACTGATTCTACCGTGTAACCTATTACCCATGAGCAGCCAGCCTGATAGAAAAAGCCTGTTAAGAGTTCGATTAAGAAACTAGCCAGAAGCCATCTCTGTGAGGATTTGGGATGCTGTCCTCAGGATTCAGTATATGCACTGAACACTGAACTGATGCTATATATGGTGTGGGGTCCCCATTTGCCTAACAGACTAATATACATCATTCTTAGACCCAAGTGGTGAAAGTGAAGTGTTTACCATTGTCAACACTCCCAGGAACTCACTTTTAGAGTCTTTAGTTTCACCAGGATACAGGTCCTGGTTTCTGGAGAGGAAAATGTATTTGCCAGGAAAGCTGTAGAAACACAGTAGGAACCACAAAATAGCGCCCCTTATATGAGTAAATCAGCAGATAAAAAAGAGTTACTGTTCTGGCTGCAGTACTTGGTTCTGTTTGTTGGGAGTAGCTAGAGTTGTTAGTATAGATTAGGACAGAGATGACTGTATCCAGAACACAGAGAATGTAGTGGAATCTCTCTTAGCACTTGCACAACCAAGGATAACTGTAACTGGACAATTATTGCAACTATAGCCAAGTCTTCAGTGTCTTGGGAGTTTTTTTGTTTTGTTTTGTTTTTAGATGGAGTCTCGCTCTGTTGCCCAGACTGTAGGACAGTGGAGCGATGTCAGCTCACTGCAACCTCCACCTCCCAGGTTCAAGTGATTCTCCTGTCTCAGACTTTCAAGTAGCTGGGACTACAGGCATGAGCCATCATGCCTGGCTAATTTTTTGTATTTTTAGTAGAGACAGGGTTTTGCCATGTTGATCAAGCTGATCTTGAACTCCAGACCTCAGGTGATACACCCACCTCGGCCTCCCAAATGCTGGGAATACAGGTTTGAGCCACCGTGCCCGGCCCATCTCAGGAACTTTGCAGGTGAACTAGTTTGCTAGTTTTCTCTGTTTACTCAGATGACTGGAACCTCCCCCACCCTGCTAAGTCAGTTATCTAATAATGCCCATCTCCATGTTTCCAAAAATGCAACAGAATCTTTCCCCAGCTGGTATTTTCTATCTGGTTCTTTCTATCACTCTGTATTAACCCACATTTTTTAATTTTACTCTTATGTTAGTGACCATTCAGATGACACAGGAAATACATTTTTAGGGATATCAGAAATACCAATTTTTAAAGTAGACTTTTATTAGTTTTCTTTCCATAATACAATGACATGAAAAGGAGGAAACCAAAAAGTACATAATATAACCAACTGGATGACCTGGTCTGCATTAAACTATAAAGGAGCACATGCATAAATTGATAATTCAAACATATCAATAATGCAAAAAACAAAAAACAAGGCATGAGCTGCGGTGCCTGGCCACAACAACAACAACAACAACAACAAAAACTTTTGTCTTAAGTTTGAGAAAATTATTTTGAAATTTCCCCTCTAAACTTTTAAATTATTCCTCAAAATGGATGCTGTTGTACTGTGACCAATACTTTTTAAAAGACTTCATAGAGGCACCTAAGGCTTCAATGTACTTATTCCAAGTTACATTATTCCTTCATTTCTAAAACACATTCTTCTCCAGAAGAGCAGAAGATGTCTGCATACAAGGCATTAACTGCTAGATTAAAAGTGTTGGTATGCCCATATTTGCTGTGTTCATAGAGAAATGCTCAAATGGTTCTGCTGAGTTCCTCTTTGGCTGGGGAGTGATCTTACCCCCAAACCAGGTGACCAAGGCAACGTCTCCTTTAGGATGACTTAAACACATTTTTAGGACGATTAAATATGGGTAGTGAAATTAAACATATCCTTAACATTTGGTCTTGTCAGTGTTTTAGATTTTAGCTAGTCAAGTAGTTATATGTGATAACTCATTGTCTTAATTTGTAATTCTCTATGACATCATTTTATATCCTCATTTCTTATCTATATATATCTTCCTTGGTGAGGTGTCTTTTGAGATTTTTTGACTAGTGTTTTTAAAACTGGGTTGCTTGCCTTTTTAATTGTTGAGTCTTAAGGGTTCTTTGAAAATTTTGTTTAACAAAATATACAGGTGTGAGCCATGTTGCCTGGTGCTTCCATGTCTTTTTATGACTTAATGGCTCATTTCTTCTTAGCATTGAACATTATTTTGTTGTGTGGATGTACCATAGTTTGTTTATACATTCACCTACCAAAGACATTTTGATTGCTTCCACATTTTGCATTTCTGGGTAAACTTGCTGTAAACATATGAGTACCAGTTTTTGTATGACATAAGTTTTCAATTGCTTTTGGTAAATACAAAGAAGCATGATTGCTGGATTATATGGTAAGAGTATGCTTAGTTTTGTAAAAAAAAACTTCCAAACTGCCTTACAAAGTGACTATACTATTTTGCCTTGGTAGAGAATTCTCAAACCAAGAGCTTCTAATAATAATATTTTCTAATAAGAGTCTCTGTTGTTCCATACCTACACCAGCATTTTGTCTTGTCAATGTTTCAGTTTGGCATCCTAAATAGGTGTATCGTAATCTCCTGTTGTTTTAATCGGCAATCCTTTAATGATATTATGATGCTCAACATTTTTTCATGGTTATTCAATTCTTATTTCCCATTTTAAATTAGATTATTTGTTTTTGGAAATTAAGTTGAAATTCCTTATATATTTTGAGTATCAGTCTCTTATCAGATACATTATATATAAATATTTTCTCCTTTTCTGCTGTGTATTAGTCTGTTCTCAAGCTGCTAATAGAGACATACCCGAGACTGAGTAATTTATAAAGAAAAAGAGATTTAATGGATTCACAGTTCTATGTGGCTGGGAAGTGCTCACAATCATGGTGGAAGGTGAAAGGCATGTCTTACATGGTGGCAAACAAGGGAGAATGAAAACATAGTGACAGGGGTTTCCCCTTATAAAACCCTCAGATCTTATGAGACTTATTCACTACTAAGCAAACAGTATTGGGGAAACTGCCCCCATGATTCAGTTATCTTTCACCAGGTCCCTCCCACAACACATAGGAATTACTGAAGCTACAATTCAAGTTGAGATTTGGGTAGGGACACAGCCAAATCGTATCATGCTGGTTATCTTTTACTCTGTTGATTGATTCCTTTGCTGTGTAGAAGTTTTTCGTTTGGCATCATTCCACTTGACTTACTTGTCTTTAGTTGCCTGTGATTTTGGTGTTGTATCTATGAAATCACTGCCAAGGCCAATGTGATGAATCTTTTCCTGTATGTTTTCTACTGAAAGTTTTACAATTGTAGGTCTTTGTCTTTAAATCTCTAATTAATTTTGAATTGATTTTTAAACGATACTGTACAATGAGTCTCTTTTTTATCATTTGGCTTATGGATATTCAGTTTTCCCAGTGTCATTGTTTAAGAGACCATCTTTTCCTTATGGTGTATTTTTGTCATTCTTGTTGAAGATCAGTTTACCATATCTGCCTGGATTTATTTGTAGGATCTCTATTCTGTTCCATTAGACTGTATGTCTAGTTTTATGCTAGTGTCATACTGCTAAAATTAGTATAGTTTCGTAAAATATTTTAAAGTCAAGAAATATGGTGTCTGCAGCTTTGTTCTTTCTAAAGATTCCTCTCAATCTGAGTTCTTATGGGGTCCACATGGATTTTAGAATATTTTCTTTTGTTTCTGTATAAAAAGCTGTTGGAATTTTGATAGGGATTGGATTGAATCTATTGATCCCTCTGTTATATGAACTGTTAACAATGTCAAGTCTTTCAATCTATGAACGTAGGGTACCTTTTCATTTATTTGTGTCTTCTTTAATTTTGTTCACCAATGATTTGTAGTTTTTTGGCACAAGTCTTTCCTTTCCTTGGTTAACTTGGCTAAGCATGGTGGTGCATTCCTGGGCAACAGAGTAAGACCTTGTCTCTACAAAAAATTACAAAAAAAATAGCTGGGTATGGTGGTGCATGCCTTTAGTCCCAGCTATTTGGGAGGCTGAGGCTGGAGGATTGCTTGAATCCAGGAGATTGAGGCTGCAGTGAGCCATGATTGCACCACTCCACTCCAGCTTAAGAAACAGACTGAGACCCTGTCTTACAAAAATAATAAGAAATAAAATAAAATAATTTTATTATTTTTGATGCTATTCTAAATGGAATTGTTTTCTTAATATCATTTTCAGTGACTTTGTTATTAGTGTATAAAAATTCACCTAATTTTTGTATATTAATTTGTGTTCTGCAACTTTACTGTATATTTTGATACTATCTAACAGGTTTGTATTTGTTTTTGTTTTTTGTTATGTCATCTTTAAACAGTGATAATTGTGCCCCTTCTTTCTCATTTGAGTGTCTTTTATTTATTTATCTTGCCTAATTGTTCTGGCTCGTACATTCAGTGCTATGTTAAATATGAAAGTAAATTGTGAGAATGGGCATCCTTGTCTTGTTTCAACGGATCTGTTCATTTTTAAACATGCAATACTATTATTTTATTACAGACTCTCTCTCTCCCTTCAGAACATAATTTTATAATTGCTTTATAAAATTATTTTTTTATTTTTATTTTTAATTTTTTCAATATTTAATATTATCCAAATTATTTATTTTTATTTTTTGAGACAGGGCTGGAGTCTAGATTGGAGTGCAGTGGTGCCATCACAGCTCACTGCAGCCTTGAACTCCTGAACTCAGTGATACTTCTGCCTCAGCCTACAGAGTAACTAGGACTACAGTTATGAGTCACTACACCTGGCTAATAATTTCTTTATGTATTTAGATGCTCTGCTGTAGAATGCATATATAGTTAATTGCTGTGTCTCTTGGTGAATTCATCCTTTTATCATTATATTAATATAATTATCTTCTTTGTGTCTTTTTATAGTTTTTGACTAAAAGTTTATTTTGAGATGTAAATATAGCTACCTCTGCTTTTTTTTTGGTTTCCATTTGCATGGAGTATTTTCTTTCATCCCTTCACTTTTAGCCTATGTCTGTTCTTACTAGTAAAATGAGTCTTTTATTGGCAGCATATTGTCATGTCTTGTTTTTTAATAAAATCAGTTGCTGTATATGTTTTGCTGGAGAATATAACTCATTTATATTTAAGGTAATTATCTATAGATAAGAACTTGCTACTGCCATTTATAATTTGTTTTCTGATTTTTTTTCCCACAGATCTTTTGATTCTTCCTCTTTTGTCTTTTTTGGTAGTTTCAAGGTTGTATGTGGTGGTATGCCTTGAATCCCTTCTTTTTATGTTATGTGCAACTACTATAGGTTTTTGTTTCATGGCTACCGTGGCGCTTACATAACATATTTTATCCTTATAACAGGATACTTTGAGCTGATAACAACTTGTCTTTAATTACAAACAAAAACTACACTTTCATCCTATTCACCTTTATGATTTTGATGTCAACATTTACATTTGTTTGTAGTAATTTTTATGCCTTAACAATTTATTGTAGCTACAGTTATTTTCAATAGTTTTGTCTTTTAAACCTCAAGTAGGGATGAAATTGCTTTACATATTAACCTTACAGTATTGGAGAATTCTGAGTATGAATTACTGATGCCAGTGACATTTTTAGTTTCATGTATGTCTTGTTATTAATTATCAGTCTTTCAGCAATTCCTGTGAAGATCTCCTGGTGATTAATTTCCTTAACATTTGTTTGTCAGGGAAAGTTTTTATTCTCTCTCATTTCTGAAGAACAGCTTTGCCAGATAAAGTCAATTTAGTTGGCAATTTTTTGTTTTATGTTTTTTAAAGCATGTTGAATATATAATCCCAATTTCTTCTTGACTAGAGAGCTTCTGCTGAAAAATCTTGTGAAAGCTGTATTCGGCTTTCTTTGGAGGTGATTTTTTTTAACTCTTACTATTTTCAGTATGCTTTTTCTTTGATAATTTGATTATGATTGACTTGGTGAATTTCTCTTTCAGTTGAATTTGATTGGTGACCCCCGAGCTTCCTGCACCTGGATGATGTTGGCTTTCCCCAGGTTTGGGAAAGTTTTAGCTATTCTTTTCTTTTCTTTTTTTTCCCTCCTCCCTCAGCCTCCCAAGTAGCTGGGATTAGGGGCATGTGCCACCTCACCCGGCTAGTTTTTGTATTTTTTTTTTTTTTGTACTTTAGGTTCTGGGATACATGTGCAGATCATGCAGGTTTGTTGCATAGGTATATACATGGCAAGGTAGTTTGCTGCCTCCATCCCCCCATCATCTATATCTGGCTTTTCTCTCCATGGTATCCCTCCTCACCTTCCCTGCAAAAACAATCAATGGGGAAAGGATTCCCTGTTTAATAAATGGTGTTGGGAAACTGGCTAGCAATGTGCAGAAAGCAGAATCTGGACCCCTTCCTGACACCTTACACTAAAATTAACTCCAGTTGGATTGAAGATTTAAACATAAGACCTAACACCATGAAAACCCTAGAAGAAAACCTAGGCAAAACCATTCAGGACATAGGCATAGGCAAGGACTTCATGACAAAACACCAGAAGCAATGGCAAGAAAAGTTGAAATAGACAAATGGGATCTAATTAAACTTCAGAGCTTCCATACAACAAAAGAAACCACCATTAGAGTAAGCCAGCAACCAACAGAATGGGAAAAAATTTTTGCAGTATACCCATCTGACAAAAGGCTAATATCCAGAATCTACAAAGAACTAAAACAGATTTACAAGAAAAAAAAAAAAGCGATTCAAAAGTGGGCAAAGGATATGAACAGATACTTTTCAAAAGAAGACATATATGAGGCCAACAAACTTATGAAAAAAATGCTCATCATCACTGATCATTAGAGAAATGCCAGTCAAAACTACACTGGGATACCATCTAACACCAGTTAAAATGGTGATCATTAAAAAATCTGGAGCTATTACTTTCTTAAATATGTTTTCTTGGTCTTTTGCTGTCTCTTCTTCATAAACTTTTAAAAATACCAGTGGTAGTTTGTCTGATGATGTCCCATGATTCCTGTAGGCCTTCTTTATTTTTTTAATCCTTTTTAAATTTTGCTTCTCTAATTGGATAGTTTCAGATGTCTCATCTTTGAGCTCACTGATTTTTCAATGTAGTTATTTTATTCCTTATCTCTAGGATTTTGATTTTTAAAAATTATTTCTATTTCTTTGTAAAATATTTCATTTTTTACAAAGAAATATTTCATTCAAAAATATTTTTCCAAATTTTATTTAATTTTGTGTTTATGTTTTCTTAAGTTCTCTGAACCTCTTTAAAAGGAATTTTTTGAATTCTTTTGTCAGTTTCACAAGTCTGCACTTCTTCTGAGTTTATTATTGGAGACTTATTAGTTCCTTTTGTGGTATCATATTTACCTGATTTTTTTATAATCTTTGTGTCTTTCGATTGATGCCAGTGCATTTAAGAAGATGACCACCTCTTCTAGGCTTTGTGACTGTTCTTTGGTGGTGATAGACCTTTATTATTTGTCTAGTCTGGATTCTGAATAAACTGGCCGGTAACCACTCCAGACAAGCAGACCCTAGTGCTGGGTTATTTAGTTGTGCTGGATAATGTTTTGTGTTTTGAGGTCAAATGATACTGCTGACTATGCTCCATGGACTGATGAGATCATGCTGACACCAAGTGAAGCTGCTGGTTGGATACTGCAAACATCTCTGATTAGGCAAGATGACAGGTTATCTTTCCTAGCTGTGCTATGGTTGTCTGGAATCTGTAGTTTTGCAGAGCTGCGTGCTGGAATCAGAAACTGGGTGATATCTATGGGCTTGCTGCTAGGCCACACAAGTATGGCAGTGCCTAAGACTATGCCTGATATATGTTGACTTGGGCTTGCCTCCCAGCCTACAGTACTGAGGCTTAGTGGAGTCATAATGCAGCAGCTGGGGTTGGATAGGGCTAGATGCTCCCTCTACAGGTAATACTGACTCTCAGTTGGCTCCTGGGATGAGGAAGGTGTGAAAATGTGGCTTTTCTCGGTTCTCTGGTCCAAAAGGGTGTCTTAGACCCATTGTTGAGTTCTGCGATACTCCTGATAGTATTTTTTGCTTGTGGACAGTTGCAAGTTGGATTTCTGTCAGTGTCAGGGGAGTGAAGCTGGAGAACTCCTAGTCTGCCTGCTGCTAACATGACTTTCCATCATCAACCTGCTTGCCTTTTCATTCTAATATTTTATTTATAATGCGTCTTTATGGCGCTCTTTTTAGGTTCTACCTATTTGGAATACTTTAAGCTTCTTCAATATCGATTTTTATTTCCCTCTCTATGCAATGTATAAGAGTTCCTGTTGTTTCACATCCTTGTCAACATTTAGTGTTGTCATTATTTTGAATTTTGGTTATTCTAATAGGAGTGTAGTTGTATCTCATGGTTTTAATTTGCAACTCCCTAATAACATATAGTGTTGAGCATGTTTTCATATGCTTATTTACCCATATATATTCTCCACTAATTTTACTTTGGTTTTACAACCCTGCCTCTCAACGGTGTCTTCTAAAAGTGTTTATACAAACCATGATAGAAAATAGAGGGGAAGGCAAGAGAAAAGGAGGTCAAAAGAGGAAGGAAATTTTATGAAGTATTCAGCAGTCCAATCAATTAACCAAAAATTGTTCTTGTGGGACCTCAATACAAATAGATTTTCAATCCTCTGTCTCTTGCACCTTGTGTCAGCATTCAGGTGAAATGAAGAATTGAGAAGGAAGCAGAAGAGTGAAAAGTAGAATACACTATGCCGGGTTATGTGCTATTAACTGTTTGTAAATTATATTCTAGTGTTTGTTCACCTCTTATCTCTCCTATTTTAAATCTCAGTTACCTGCCAGATACCAACTTAAACTGATGTTCCTTTGCCCCACTTTTTGATTACCCTCTTATACATTCATATCAGATGTCTGCTCCTCTCTTTCCTTTATATATGGACTATTTAAAGTTGATGATGCAAATGTGCAGATACTGGAACATGTTCCGTAAAGACTCCCTCTTTTTATTTTAGAGTGATATCAGTAAAATTCTCTTAGGTATCTATTTAATCCTCTTAAAACAAAACTTGACTGTTTATGCAGTTCCAAATCTAAGGACAGGATAGAGAGGTGACTTCCTATAGCAGTAGGGGATTCTCTCTAAACCCAGTAAAGACAAGTGACCTGGGTGTTTTCTGAATGCCTGTAATAACTTTATATATTTCATTGACATCACCCAACTTTAAACACAATGGGTTATACCATTTTTGGTTTTAACCATCTTCTACCCTTCTGCAATTCAAGGTCAGAAAATATATTGTATCTCTAGTATATTAGCTTCCGACTCAAAAATATAGAACTTTTCAAATACAAAATAGTGATAAAATAAAAAGGGCATCTTGGCATACTGAGTTAGTTCCTTTGCCCTAGAAGTGTTCAGGAGGAAGGTTGATACCTTATTGTAAATGTGTAATGGAAGGAATTTGATATTTCTTTGTGGCTGCTCACAAATTGGAGCAGTTGTGATTGTGTAAATGTTTTTCTTTTTATTAAACCAGAGTGCAGACAGAGTTGTGATGTATAGTTCACAATCAGTAATGGCAGAATTGAGCTCTTAGGAAAAGAAGGAGCCAAATTGAAGATTTCAGTGACATTATGAGTCTATGGTCAGAAGCACAGGAATGAAGTAAGAAAATCCGATACATTAGCCTAGAGTGCACAGGGGTAGTCAGGCTTACACCTTAGAAAGTGCATGGCTGGAAAGGAAGATAATCAGAAAAGGAAAGACCCTTGGTCTGTAATAACCTGAATTAATCTATACCCAGTTCTGACACAAAAGGCAATGTCTTGGTAATCATAGCTCTGTTAACTAGAAAACATAGGAACCTACAAACATATATGATGATATATTATTCCCACAATATGCAGGTACTTTCATATTTGATATCTATACTTAGTTAAATCATGATTTGACTGAATAAGTACTCAGGTTATCCTTTGTTTTCTGAAATAATTTTGACACGCCACAACTTTCTCATGGCGTTTTTCACTTCTGCATTCCTCAGTGTGTAGATGAGTGGATTGAGAAAGGGTGTTCCAATAGTATAAAACACTGCCACCGTCTTGTCCATGGGGAAGGTGGTTGGGGGTCGTGTATATATGAATATACATGGGCCAAAGAATAAGATGACTACAATTATGTGAGAGGTACAAGTGGAGAGCGCCTTTTTCCTCCCTTCTGCACTGTGGTTTCTCAGGGAATGCAAGATGACAATGTATGAAATTATCAAAATCATGAAACTACTTGAGCAAATTGCCCCACTATTAGACACCAACAGCAGGTTGATTGTGTAAGTGTCCATGCAGGCAAGTTTCAACAAAGGCTGCAAATCACAGCAATAATGATCAATCATATTGGGTCCACAGAACGGCAATCTTAAGGCCAGGATAATTTGAGCTGTAGAATGTATAAAAGACCCTATCCAGGCAAGAACAATCAGGATGATGCAGATCTTCTGGCTCATGATGGTTGGGTAACGCAAAGGCTTACAGATGGCCGCATAACGATCAACAGCCATGAGGATGAGAACAAAGATCTCCATGCAGCCAAATAAATGTAGTGCAAAGACTTGTGTCATGCACTCATTGTAGGATATTATTTTCTTTGCAGAGAGAGTATCCACAATTAATCTAGGGGCTGTGGAAGTTGAAAAGCAAGAATCAGCAATGGACAAATAAAATAGGAAGAAGTACATGGGGCTTCCCAGGGTCTGGCTGGACTTGATGGTCACAATAATGAGCATATTCCCCACCACAGTTCCCACATAGAAAATTAAGAATATTATAAACACGATTTTCTGCCTCAAGGGATCCTGTGTTAATCCTAACAGTATGAATTCAGTCACACTGTTATTTTGCTGCATTGTTTCAGTTGATGTGGTGAAACCACATATTGGAAATAGTTAATCTGCAAGGCAATAAAAAAGGAAAATAAATGCTAAATTTGGAGGTCAAATACATATTCTTAGCAATGAAATTGCAACTTTACAATGGGTTATTATTTACCATTCTGTGTATTTTTTCTGAGTAAGATGGAATTCATAGTAACTATTCAGTATATTTACCAAATTACTTTTTTTTTTTTGACAGTGTTGCTCTGTCGTCTAGGCTGGAGTGTAGTGCCAAGACAAAATTACACATGAAAATAATGCAATGAGAAATAGAAAAATAATTTAAAAGCAAATGATTTTTTCAGACAATGTAAACATTAATTTAGGGGTTTGGTATGAGTAGATATCTTTCTAAGCTGAATGTGTTTCTTTAGCTTATAACCAGGAATAATAAATATTTTTTACTGTGTTGCAATAACAGAGGAAAATGTACATGACTTACTTCAATAGGCTTTCACATTATTTGAACCTGATAGTACCGTTATAATATATTTACTTAGTAAATATACTGATTATTCTAATAAAGATTGTTTAAATACTTGAGAATACCTTCGTTAATAAAATCTACATGCACACATACACACACGCAGGAGAGAGAGAGGGAATAAACATAAAATTTTTGCAATGAGCAACAAGTCAGTCATTCCAGTCCAAATTGAGACTTATTTTAACCTCTTGCCTTGACTATCTTTATTTCCTTTAAATTTACCTCTGAAAATTTTCTAATTTTTTTCAGTTCTAAATTCAGTCTTTATTATTCAACTTTGTACTGCTTTGTTATGCTGTGTTGTCCAAAGTTAAATTCTTCCCTCTTTCGTTATTTTTTCTGGGTTCTTCAAAAAGTTTTCTTAAGAGACAAGTAAACACTGACAATTGACATATAAATAAGGACATTTTTTCAGGTTCACAGGTAAGCATCAGAGATTTAGAAAATGATATCTATGTGCACCAAGTCAGGACCTGGTACTTTCCAATGAATTTTTAGTTTGTATGTTCTTGAGTATTTCATATCCTGACTGCAAGAAGGAGAAGATAAATACATAAAGGCAATTAATATTTATGTGCATATTTCAAATACTGAACAAATTGCTCTATATACATTTTCACATATATATTCCAAATAGTAACACAGTAAAAAATCAAAAGGTAAAGTGCCAATATGATAAAATATATTTACAACACATATACCAGACAAAAGCATAATTTTTTCAAATGTAAATGGATTTCACAGGTAAGTTTCTGAAAAACATGACACAAATGAACATTAGGAAAAGAACCCATTTTAAAAGAGACTGCTCTCCTTATTATAAAGATTAAGCATATAGAAAGATGCTCAATTTCATTAACAGTTAAATACATTCAAATTAAAATTCCGGTTAGCTAATTTTCACCTATCAGGTTAATAAAGCAATCCTTTTGATAAATATCTTAACAACCAGTGTTGACAAAAGTGTGGGAAACACTCAACCCTATGAATTTTTGGTGGGAATGTAAGTGGGTGCAACCCTCTAGGAAGCAACTTGAGTATCTATAATGTGACAACTTCATATAGATATTGATCCAGTTATTCCATTTCCTCTAGACACACTCATTTGTAGAAACAAGGACAATCATTGTGCTTTTTTGGATGGTAGCAAGAGATAAGAAACAACTTGAGTGACCATCAGAAGGGACATTAATGAATCAGGGATGGTATTTTTATGCAAACATTAATTAGAATGAAGCAGATACATATATCTGAGTGTGTACACCCACACACCCACACACACAATGGTCCCTGACATAAGGTATAAATTGAAATGTAAGAGATCGATACTGCCTGCTTAGAATGGTAACATTTTCCTTAACAGTTGTACAGTATAAACTACAAACACCTACGTATTTACATACATGAATTATAGTAGAAGAGAATGAAAAAACTATAATGTCTCTGAGTGGGGAAATTGCATTCTTGACCTTACAGATGGGAGAAAGACCCTGCTTCAAAAAATATTCACTTTGGTAATATTCGAAAGTGTGTCATAATAATGTTACATCAGAAATAATGCTTTAACAACTTTACCTGGGGAGATGGGTTGTTATTCACCTTGTGATGGCATATCACTAAGCCATCACAGCTGTCTTCTGTTGTAGACAGGAATTCTAGTGGTATTAGGGCCACAATAAGCTTCATAAATTTGAGTAAGTCAGGTATAGAGTAGTTTTGAAACTCAGTGCTCTGTAAATACAACATATGCAGACACACTGTCGTTAACTGGAGCTTCACTTCCTGCATTGAAGGTTTGTGAAAGCTCTTTAGCAAACAGAAATAAAAAATTGTATTTGTCTTCTATAAATTAAGTATTATAAAAAGACACACATGCACACACATCTCCAGAACAGGTTTGAATAAACAGGAATAAACAGACATGAATAGAAATCATTACACATTTTTATGGCACTATACATTAGAATGAAGGAACATAAGGAAGATAATTTTTATCTGTCCACTGCCGAATTTCAGCATTTATAAAAAAGAGGATGTTTGATAAATATCTGTTGAATAAATCAAATAATTAAGAGATTTCCCATACATCCAAATCGTGAATGTTTTATACTATTTTATACTTAGTTGCCATTAGCGGGAAGGAAAGCCGGCATCCTACCATCGGCGGCTTCGTCACCTTCATGGAGCCCATCCTGCAATACCCCAATTTATTTTCTTCCTGTTTGTTTATTTATTTTCTTACTGCTCCTTGCAGAGCAGAGCTACCCATAGGCAGTGTGCCCAGAATAGCCTGTTTCTATTTAATTACCTCCTACCCACATCTACCAGCAGTTCTTACCTGGTAGTGCCCATTTCCGTCAAGAAATGCTGTGCATGAGTTTTATTCCCATGTTTTCACTTTAGATTGTAAAGCACTCCTAGAAAAGTCCTTGAATTTCCCCACCTTTCACCAGTGTCTTGTATGTGTTAGTTCCTGGCTATTGTATTGATCACATCCATTTTCTCTGAACATTAAATACAACTAAGTTGTTCTCCTAGAGAGGCCTTATCAGCTTTAGTTAAAGAATATGCTGCATTAGGATGTTCAATTGCCCTCTTTTCTTCCCAAAATAATTTGGAGGCTCATTACTCAAATTTTAAATTTTGATTACTCAAATGAGAATTTTTAACGTGCTTATAAATTAATATCTGACTATTCCAATATTAAGATCTCTTTGATCTCACAATGAAGCTCACATTCCCATCCTAATGCTAGAAGGCAAACTAAATTGGTTCCAGAATCATCCAACACGTTCTGAAATCTACCCTCACATAGGATTTTGACTGGGAAAATTTTTTCTTTTGCCTTCCCAGGAGAAGAGCTTAATATAAATTATATGTAAAATTTAAGAGTCTGGGGAAGGTCATTCCCTCAAGTGTCCCCTCCCTCCCAATTACGGAACATGAGCCAGATGAGATAAATAACTTAATCTTTAATTTGACTTTGATTATGGGGAAAAGAGATAGCCCGTTCTTGCAATTAGAGATGTTCATTTGGGTGATAAATGACATTTTTTTGACTAGAATTAAAAATGATCATCTATCAGCCAAATCTTTGTTTCTAATACCATTCTCCAATAAAACGATCAGGGTTTCTTGAAGAAATGTTTGATTCTAGATTTTGAACTGAGAGTGTTAAAAATAAATGAGTGTTTCATTGTAGAAATATGGAAGTGCTAAAACATGCATACAAACAGTGATGAGGACACAGAAGTCAACTGAAAGCCTACAATGGCCAAAGCTGTAAAAATTTTTAGCAACAAAATAAATAACACAGTATTGAAATATAACCTTAATTATAAAATATATATGAAAAAGTTCACATGTTTATAAATAATTGAATGAATACTTAAATAAAAGGGAATTAGTGGATAACTACCTTTCTTTCATTTTTTAGTTGATATGTAATAATTCTATTTATTGTATGCAAAGTGATATTTTCATATGTCTTTATGTTAAATAATAAAATCAGGGTGATTAGTATGCCCATCACCTCAGATATTTATTCTTTATTTCATCATTTGTGGGTTCAAGTTTTTTCATCAGAGTTTTCATAATATCTCTATGGTTAAAATGATATTATTTTAATGACTAAAATGACTTTTTACTTTTTCTTTTACCTCTGCTATCAACAGTAATGATTAATCATGTTCTCTTAAATACTGAATAACAGACTAAGAGGTAGTAGAGATTAACTGCCAGTGATGATCTAAAAAAAAGCAATGACTCCGATTTAGGAATTTACATTTTGGTAAACAGAAGGGAAATTATTTTAATATGATTTAGAATCAGATAATTCTGAAACGCATATTTGTATTAAATGTACGTTATTATTATTATTATTATTATTATTATTTTGAGACGGAGCCTTGCTCTGTCACCAGGCTGGAGTGCAGTGGTGCAATCTCGGCTCACTGAAACCTCCGCCTCCTGGGTTCAAGTGGTTCTTCTGCCTCGGCCTCCCGAGTAGCTGGGACCACAGGAGCCTGCCATCACGCCTGGCTAATTCTTTTGTATTTTTAGTAGAGGCGGGGTTTCACCGTGTTGGTCAGGATGGTCTTGACCTCTTCACCTCATGATCCACCCGCTTCGGCCTCCCAAAGTGCTTGGAATACAGGCGTGAGCCACCGCGCCCAGACACAATATTTTTTTTTATATACATACTCTGGAAAAGAGATGGGGTATTCTGCTAACTTGTCACTTGGCATATTTTTCTCTCCAGAAATGAGTTTTCAAAGTAGTTACAAAATAGTTCAAAATAAATGAGCTTTCAAAACAGCCTCCATGAGGTGCTTCCCTCCATCCCACTGTGTTCTCAAGCATGGTATGCAGCCCCAGCAGGACTGAGAAGGAGCATGTATGTCTTCTGACATACATAACATAAAATTCAGATCATGGGAAGCTGCTTAGATCCCTTCATTTGAGTTCATTTAAAAAGCAGAGGTTTGAGGTAATCAAATGATTTCCACTTTTAAATTATTCACAGTCTACTTATATTATAAATCTTTTAAAATCAAATTGTTTTAGGTACATGAATGCATGTGAAAAATTAACACCTCAGAAACAAAGAATCACTATCAGAGGTAATGGAAGAATGTAAAACATGTGTAAAACACCCTTCCATCCCAATTTTTCAATGCTTTTTAGTTACTGGTAACTTCTGAACACTGTGCAATAATTATTTTTGTTTTGTTGTATAATGGAGGCTAGAGGGCCTTACAGTGATACTGAGGACAATTTTTGTTTTGTTATATAAAAGAGGCTAGAGGGCCTTACAGTGATACTGATGACAGAGTAGGAACAAACCAAAAATTCTCTTTGTTAAAGCTGGAGGTTTGAATATTGAGATGGAATTGGTGTCCTATGATAGAGACCAGCTTTTAAATGTCAGAACTGTTACTTATTTGCCATCTACAATAATCTCAAGCTCTATAACACGGATATTGATTTATGAATTACTAGATTTGATGTCTTCTAAATAATTTTGTCACATAAGCATTTTGTTTTTATAATAGACACCCAGAGGCCCAGACATGATTGTTATGTCAGATTCAGGGTAAAGTAAAATATGTGCTGGAGCCTTTGCATCCCCACTGGGATGAGATAATTTCTCATCAGCGGTGTATTAGTTCATTTTTATACTGTTATAGATAAATACTGGAGCGTAGGTAATTTATAAAGGAAAGAGGTTTAATTTGACTCACAGTTCAGCATAACTGGGGAGGCCTCAGGAAACTTACAATCATGGCAGAAGATGAAGGGGAAGCAATGCATCTTCTTGACAAGGCATGAGGAAGAAGTGCAGAGCTAAGCCAGGAAAAGCCCCTTATAAAATAATCAGAGCTTGTGAGTACTCATTCACTATCATGAAAACAGCATGGGGCTGCCCCATGATCTAATAACCTCCCATGAGGCCCCTCCCCAATATGTGGGGCTTACAATTCAAATTACAACTGAAGATGAGATTTGGGTGGGGACACAGCCAGACCATATCAGGAGGTAAAATAGCTCCTGGAATGCATTCTCAGTATCCTATATGCTCTTCGCAGTGACTAAATAAGTAATTTTAAGATTATGCATAAGCTGCAAAAGATGTGTATCCATGACATTTTCATTTATTCATCCATGCAAAAAATATCACTAAGTGCTAATCACAAAATTTGCCTTAAATTAACCATTTCTATCATTTCCTTTTATTGACAGTTGTTTCCTTGATTGTGTATGAAATATATGTTATTTCTAGGGAAGGCTATCACATATGCATAATTCAAACATTCTTAGGGAATTCAATGTTTATATATTTCCTTTGCTTATTGCCATTTAAAACTTGAAAGACAACATAATTTCTTAATGCTAAGAAATGATAAATGATTGAGATGATGTATATGCTAATTACCCTATGATTACTATACATTATATGTTTCGAAACATCACTATGTCTCCATAAATAAGCACAATTTTTACTTGTGAATTCGAAAAATAAAATTAAAAGATATGTCTTTAACACAGGAAACGTAAATAGGATAATGAAATAATTTGCTGATTATTTTTCACAACTTCAGCCATTAAATGACCTTTTATCTTCTTTTGCTATGTAGTTTTCAAAAAGTTTTTGCATTTTAATATAAAAGCAATTACCTTGGTTTAGGATGATTCACTGACAATGTTTGCTGACCTGGTGAAAAGGAGTGTACTCTACACAAATGTAGAGTTCGGTAATCAAGCTTTAGTGTTTAAAGGTATTTGGAATTCTTGAGAATTTACTCCCAGAAAATTTGGAGAATTTGACCAGATCATATTAGAAGAAGGGATGTTGACCCTATAAATAAAGCAATAAAAACAAATACAAAACCCCCTTTTTTGGTCTAAGATTAATTAAGCCTTTATGCTTTTCTAAACAATATATTTAATCAGCAATAAATTGATTTTTAATTTTAAAACATTTGTTTTCTAATTATTACAGATAATATTGAGTAGAAATCATAACTTTCCCATTATAATATTATTCCAAGCATATCTGTAAAATGAGATAAAATAAAAAAGATTATACAGCTTTATTCTATAAAACAATAATAATGGGTAATATTCTATTTATGTATTCATTTCAGTGATTTTTATATTATCTTTAATTTTTTAACCACACATCGTTTTCTGTCTTTCAGAAAATTAGTATACTTCTGTATAAAATACACCAAAGTGAAATACATAGAAAACCAGAAAAATATCTCAGAATTCATTCTTTTGGGACTTTCTTATGCTCAGAATATACAAATATTTTGCTTGGTGCTCTTCTTATTTTATTATGTAACCCTTTTGGTAGAAAACCTTCTGACCCTGTCTCCAATCAGTGTGGTCCTCTTTTTCACCATCTGATGTGCTATTTACTGAACCATTTATCCTCTGTGGACATCTGTTATACCTCTAGTATTGCACCCAAATTAATTAATGACCTGCTTGGGGGACAAAAATCATTTCCTATGGTAATTATGTGTTACAGGTTTTTGCCTTGCACTTCTTTGGAAGCCTTGAAGTCTTTATTCTTACTGCCATGGCATTTGATCACTAATGCTGCCACTTGCAAACTTCTCCACTACATGATTATCATGAAAAAAGACAAGGTACAGTCTCCTAGTCTTAGCTGCGTGGGCTCATGTTGCTGCCCATTCTTTTTCTCAGTTATCCGCAGCAATTCAATTGCTTTTCTGTGGTCCTAACAAGATTGATCACTATTTTTGTGATATTTTTCCTTTGCTAGACGTTACCTGTACCAATACCTACATCACTAGTGTCTTTATGGATGCCAATTCAGGTATATTTTCCTTAGTTAATTTTATTGTCTTATTTGTTTCTTATGTAATTATCTTATTCATTTTCAGAAATTGTTCAGCGGAGGGAAGATGCACAGCTCTCTCTGCCTGTGGGTCTCATATCACTGTGGTTGTCTCATTATTATTATTTTTTTGGTCCTTCCATATTTACCTACCTTAGGCACTTTCTTTGATGGTAAAGTATTTGCACTTTTTTTACATAATCATTGCTCCAATGTGCAATCCCTTAATCTATTCTCTGAGAATAACATTTAATTAATTATGATTTTAAAATTCTTAGTCCTATTTCCTTCATTCATTCCATTCTAGTTAGTGAGGTAGCACATTTGTAAGTGTTTTTAGCCTTTTTATTCATAACTAGCCCTTTTAAAAATAAAGTTGCTAAGTCAATAAGATTCTGTAAATTCATTGTGTGCTTTGTTTAAAAATAATGTTTGACATCAAACTTTCTCTTGGTGTTTTTCATATCTGTATTTCTCAGAGTATGAATATCTGGTAGAGTTCAGCAGTGAAGCCATTACGTCCTGGGCTTTTCTTTGATGGGAAACTTTATCATTGATTCAATCTACTTATTTGTGGATCAATATCCTTGTTCATAGATCAGACAACAGGACTTTATTATGATATCTATTATACTTCCTTTTAATTAATCTCAAAGCAATTCCCATTAAAAACAGAGCAGGCAGTTTTTTCTTGAAATATTAAAGTTATTCTAATATTTATATTAACATTGAAAAGATACAGATTAGCATACACAATGTTTTAAACAAAGACAATTAATGAACTTGCACTACATAATTTAAATTTATATCATAAAGCTACAGTAATCAAAGCTATGTTACTTTCACAAATGTAGGCAAGTATCAGTGAAAGAGACTAGATAGTTCAGAGATAGACTTACACATTTATGGTCTAATTCTCAGCAAAGACTTGTAGGCAATTCTATAGAGAAAAGATACTTTTTCAACAAATGATGGAACACTTGGACACCTATACAGAGCAAAAGTAAACCTGTATATGTATATTTTATATAAAAATCAACTCAAAATTGACAATGTATATAAAATATAAAATGATAAATCTTTAGAATTAAACAGAAGAAAAGCTTCATTATTTTGGATTAGGCAAAGAGCTCTCAGATATAATACCAGTAGTATTATCCTAAAAAGGAAAAAAAAAGTGAGTTGAACTTCATCAAAATTACATTTTTTTGCTGTAAAAATGAGATCGTTAATAGAATTACATAACCATACTACATGCTGGAAGAAAATATTCTAAAATTATACAATAACTAAAGAACTACTATTCTGATTGTATAGAGATATCTCAAAACTAACTATAAAAAAATGAACAATGCGGCTGGGTATTGTGCCTCACACCTGTAATCCTAGCACTTTAGGAGGCCGAGGAGGGCAGATCATGAAGTCAGGAGATTGAGACCATCCTGGCTAACATGGTAAAACCCCGTCTCTACTAAAAATACAAAACATTAGACAGGCGTGGTGGCACGTGCCTGTATTCCCAGCTATTAGGGAGGCTTAAGCGGGAGAATCACTTGAACCTGGGAGGCGGAGGTTGCCAAGATCACGCCACTGCACCCCAGCCTGGTTGACAGAACAAGACTCCTTCTCAAAAAAAAAAAAAGAGAAGAAAAGAAAAAAGAAAAGAAAAGAAAATGAACAACCCAATGGAAAAACAAGTAAACATTTTGAACAGACAGTTTCTCAAGAAAAAATACAGGTTGCAAATAGGTATATGAAAAGATGCTAAAATATCATCAATTATTAGCTAAATGTAAATTAGAACCACATGATACCGCTTCATACTCACTACAAGGAGTAAATGTAAAGACTGACTATACTAAGTGTCTGCATTACAACCCAAGGAACTGAGGATATAAAATGGCACAACTATGCTAAAAAAGTTTTTGAAAATTTCATCAAAATATTAAACATATTCTTCCCATGTAACTAGAGATTCTGCTCCACATTTACTCAAGATAAATATGGCATTTGTCCATAAAAATATGTGTACCTGAACTACTATAGCAGGTAATAAATGTTAGCCAAAATATGGACACAATCGATATCTTAAATTTGAGAAACAGGTAAGAATTTGTGGAATTTTCATGTAGTAAAATAACCTCAGAATTAAAGAGGAATGTACTATTGATATACACAAAGACATGGCTGAATGTCAGAATACACAAATTGAGTGAAATAAGCCAGTTGCCTTCCCCTAAAAACAGCATATACTATATTCTTCCATTTTATAAGATTCTACTAAATGAATATTAATCTACTGTTCAAGAAATGGATCAATATTTTGTTGGACATAAGAAAGAAGTCTGAAGACAGAATTACAAAAGGACACAGGAAAACTTTTGGGGGTAATATGTTCATTGTCTGGATAATGGTGATGGTAACATAGATATAACTGTAGGTCAAATATTTCATGTGGATTGTATACATGGTACTTCAATCATATTTCAACATAGATTTTAAAAACCTATATTCTTGGAATTGATCCTTTTACTTTTTTCCCAGGCCATTCTGAGATTTCTAAAATTAGAAGAAAATCCAGTGACTAGTCTCACATTTATTTGCTGAAGAATGTATATAACACTTACTGATATCATGCAAATTTACCACCTTCAATCATTCAAAAAAGTATGAAGAAATCTCATTTTTGGAAATAAGTTCAAATAATTGATAATAAAAAAATTTTAAAATGGATTCTAGAAGAGGAAAATGAAGAGAATGAAATCAACTATAAGCAGAGCAAGTTAAGATGACCTGTGACAGAAGAATAAATAAAGAAATGTGGTATATATACATAATGGAATACCATCCAGCCATAAAAAAGGAACCCCATAATTTGCAACATAGTGCATGAAACCGGAGGACATTATGTTAAGTAAGATAAGGCAGGCACAGAAAGACAAATGCCACATGATCTTACTCATACATGGATTCTCAACAAATTGGTCTCATAGAAGTAGAGAGTGGAATGGTGGTTCCCAGGGGCTGGTGTGGCTGGAAAGTGGGGACCGGGGACATGGTGGTCAAAAGATACCAAATTTCATTTAGATAGGGGAAATAGGTTCAAGAGATCCATTGTACAGCATGGTGACTATAGTTAACAATGATATATCCTTGAAACATTCTAAGAGAGTGGATGTTGTTTTCACCAATAAAATGATAACTATGTGAGGTAATGCATATGTTATCTAACTAAATTTAGTCATTACATAATGTATATATACTTCAAAAAATCACACTATATATGATAAATACATATAATTTTATGTCAATTAAAATAATATAAGTTTAAAAAGAGAAAATAAAAAGATGGCTTGAGATGGATTCCATAACTGGAGGATTAAATGAGCCAATTGAATGCATCTTTAAGGAGTATATTAGTGTGTGTGTGTGTGTGTGTGTGTGTGTGCGTGCGTGTGTGTAGGCACGTTTGTATGAGCTCATGTACTGATGGTTAGAGACATGACCAGATAGCCCCTTCTGTGAATTGACATACAAGATAGATCAGGCATTATATTTTAATGGCTAACCAGTAAAACAATGGGTTCTGATAGCTTTCATTCCGAGGGGTAGAATTTCTTTTCCTTAGTGTTACTTAACTTTCAAAGCTTGAAAGTAAGCAATAAATTTAGAAATACTAATTTCTTTTACTCACTGAAGATAGAGGTCTAAGGCCTGTTTCTGCTGTTTAGGAGTGTTTTGAGCTAGTCACAGAAATTCTAGAGGCTTGTGTTCTTATCTGTATAATAAAGCTAATAATAATTTTGTCAAAATATGCACTATTGTGAGAATTAAATAATATAATGAACTTAAAACACTCAATAATCTCTCAATACATTGTTATTTTTATTATTTTGCAATAGAGAAGATACTATAAAGTTGATTTCCTGAACTTTTACAGGCTTGAAGGAAACTTTTCATGTATAAATATATAAGATAGAGATTTGATATGATTTGAATGTGACCCCCATCTTCCTTATCGAAAGCATGTGTTGGAAAAACAAATATTTCTGATTATATTTCTTAATTATAACATCTCAATCTTATACATACAGAAAAAGAAACTTAGGTTAGCAATTATCTCAAGTTTCACAAATGGTATGAAAGGAGAGAAGGTTAATTTTGTTTACTGAATTCCTTGTTAATGACACATAAGAAAGTGAGAGGCTTCATAAATTGGTGATAATAATGTTTGGACAACATCTATGTTTCTACTGGGTGACTGATTTCTCTTAGAATATTGTCAAGATTTCTCAGATTTGAATTTTGACTTTAAAAATACATAACTACAATTAAAGTGAAAATAAGGTAATTTTAAGTGCAACTTTCACTTAATATAAAATTTCTGAATATTCCATTGATTGTATGCCTCACAATTTTACTACTTTGTTGTCATTATTCCAGCCACTTGTAGGGTGGATGTATAATACATTGTCCTTTCCTCATTTATGATTTGAACTAATAGACAAATTGAGAAAATATGTCCAACAAAATATGTTTTTTGTTTTGTTTTCATTTTTTGTTTATTATTCTCTAAGCAAAATAATACAATATGTGTTTTAATGACAACCATTGTCCCCACCTGACTGTGTTTACGTGTCCCTTTTATCTCTGCTAACAGAAGTGACCATGTGTAGCATATTCCCTCGGAATGCAGGATAGGATTTTTAAAATGTGTTATGGATTAAACATCTACGATGATCTGGAAAACAAGCCAGAATCCTGACTTAAAGAACGCATATTTTGCTAAAACAGAAGAGAAACTTTGCAAAGTGATTTGAAATCAAGGATGCTAGACAATTAGCATTAGACCAGTAGAAATGCTACACATTTCTATTAAGTATAAAAAATATCCACATAAATATTCAATAAAACAACTTGGGTCGTCTGGTAACCTGTCACTTTGCATTTTCTTTTTCTTAGAAATGAGGACTCAAAATACTTCCTCTTATGGCTGTCCTAAACAACACTTCATTTTGCTTTGCTCTCAAGCCTGCGATGCAAAAGAGAAAATGAAATTTGATGGAGGAAGAATAGTCTTTTTAGCAAATAATATCAGAAAAGATGAATGTTCATATGCAAAAAAAAGAGCCTGGATCCATGCCTTATAGCTTATACAATAAATAAATTAACATGCATTAAAGACCTAAAAGTACTCTTTAAAGTTGCTTTTAAAGAACTTGGGAAGATATACTTAGATGCTTTCTGTTAAGGGGGAAGAGAATCCCTGGAGTAGGGAAGTGTTTTGAGTAACCAAGTATAGCTAGAAAAATGAGTGGGCACAAATGTCTGCAAGAAAAGACAAGAGGTACATAGGGAACTGCATGGAGAAAATGCTAAGATCTGAAAACAGTGTGAAACACTGACTAAATCGAGGGTGAGAGAAGACATATGACAAGCAAAGATTTAAAAAAATGTTGAAAAGGAAAGTTTAATTGGCTTGTAAGAAATAGACTGATCGTAAGTAGATCTTTCAGAATCCTTTGGTAATAGTACTTTAACGGCAAAGCAAATTTGCAGGTTGAATTAATTTTTTAATATCTTGGTGTATTACCTTAGGTTATTTTTATACTTTTATTATTTTAAACTTCTAATCATTAAATAAGACAGAAAAATTAATGTATAGAATATTGAATAATTATAAAGAGAGCTCTCATATCACTCCCACTCAAGGCAAGAAAGGACGTTCCTTTTATTTCAGTTGCATCCTCTTTCTCTCCCTATGTGTAATCTCTATTCCAGGAGCATCACGCCCTTGCCTTATAACTATTTTATGCCCTAGGTTCTTCACCTCTGAAACGCAATTGGTAATGGTATCTGTCCTGTAATGTTGTTACAAAGTTAAATAAGATAAATGTCATCAATTTATTCATGTATGACATAGAGTAAATGTTTACTAAGTATTTGCTCTTACGGTGTTCACAAAGTAGAAGCAAGCACTAGCTTTGAATATACATGCAAAAAATGAGAAGCTTGTTGAAAATGATATGACTAATGCAAAATGACAGAATGTTCAACTGTATTATTGACAAATATTAAAATGAATATTTTGTAAATTCAAAAATGTTATACTTTTCCTGACAAGTCACCTTAAATGAAAATAAAGTATGTAAGAACACATATTTCTTTCCCAGAGAACATGATACAAGCACTGCATGGGAATTGATGGAGATCATTTCTTCCATAGGAACCAGAACTATAGTTTCCCTCTGAGATTATAGAGAATGAAAAAAGAAATTCAAATTGCATACATGGCAGATCTCAGCCATCCAGAACTTTGTAATGAATAGGATTCAAGTGACATGCTCTGGTAATTTGGGTCTAAGAGGATGGTAACTGGTCAGTTAATTATGTGGGTGACATATAAATAATTAACTGTAAGTAAATAAGCAATGCCTTGGGGAGAAATAAAAATGTACCTTCGGAATATAGCCTGAGCTTGAACACTTTCAGAAATCATTTGGTTCTATTTGGAACATGATTTGAGTAGTTTTTGAAAACAAGGCAAGTACTCCTTTTGCCTTCAAACTTTTTTCTATGGGGTGGCCTTCATCATTTATTTGATTTGGTGATATGACAGGTAATAGTAGTTACTAACGTGGTATAAATTTTGTGTTTGTTTGTGCATAAATTGGGGAAAATAGGAGGTGAAATACTGGTAGCACTCAACATGCTGGAGAAGATACCAAGTCAGATGTTGCAAAGAAACAATTTAAATGGTAAATGAATGACTAATTTCAATGAAGAGAGGACAGAATCGACTGTAAAGGAAAAAGGAATAGATTCCAAATAAATTCAGAGCATATGTAAATAAATTATTTTTTTCTCACTTAGCATTACCCTCATAAATTTGTGATATTTGTTGAAAATACTTTTTTTACTCCTTAAGAAATAATATTCAGCAGTAGCTAATTTTTAAACAGGCTGTGCTGCAAATCCTATGTACTAAGACATATTAGGATTAAATGAACACTAAATTAAGGAGGACTTGGTTGTCCACTGGGGTTGAGATGACATATTCTAGGAAAATACAATCAATGTCAAAGGATAATACTGCCTATTCTCTTGGAAAACCGCATGTGAGAAAAGGGACATGCCGTTACAGCTCTTGAGAGATGGTCTGAAACACTTTGACAAAAGAGAAAGTAATTCTGAAAATGACATTATTGTGAGAAACGTTCTTAGATACAATTGAGGCTAGCTTCCTCATTTTGCAGAAGGGAAACCATAGGGGCCAAGAATATAAGGTCATAAATCTAAGTGGCAGCATTAGGGTATACACTCAAATCACTTTTCCCCTAGCAATTTTTCTTACATGGACAATAGCTGAAAATGCAGTATTGCTATTCATGCTCGAGAGAACAAAAGATATCTTTCTTCCTACAGAAGTATGTGAGCTGTACTTTTGTGACTTTCTAGAGCTGGCCTATGTAGGAATCTTGAACTGGTTCAGCTTGTGTTTTTAATAGATACTTTGGCCTAATTCATAGTTTATATTTCAACTTAGACATTGTCCATTGAAGTTTGAGTGTCTAAAGTGAGGCAAGGGCTGAAAATCAAGAGGCATTCTATTTTGCGTGAGAAATTCAGGTACGTATGACAACTTCAGAGTTGGGACAGTCAGGATTAATGTTCAGCTTATCCTGTGTGAATTTACTCATTTTTTTCATGGACATACAATGAGATGGTTGTAAACTCAGGCTTTGAAGTCAGAAAACTCAGATTTTAAGCCTTAGTTTGCTATATACCCTTTATGTTACTATGCACAATTTCCCAAATTACTAGGATCCTAATGTAATTTTAATGTATTTTTCTTTGTGATACATTAATATTAGCACAATGATATTGTCCCTTGTCCACTATTTTATTCTTTTAAATATGCTTTCTCACCGATTACTGAGGTTGAGTTTCAGCATCAGTCTCTAACTACAAAAATGAAGATACATTTCCTTACATTTAAAATGAAGATAAAGCATTTTAAAGCAAGTTTATAAATTTGAAGGTTATATTTGAAGTTAGCGGCTAAATTAAGACAAATAACAGGGATTGCCTCCAAATTATAAAGCATGATTATATTTTTACCAGCAAATTAAAAAAAATAAACACTAACGTTGTAGTAAACATGGTGTTTCTATGTCTATAAAGAAGTTGAACCAAGAAGAAAACTTTCCAGGTAGAGAACTTAATCATCAGCTGTAGCTGATGAAACCAAGACAACAATTACAGGGATTCAAATGATGTTTTTCGTAAACTTACAATAAATGGAGACAGATTGATGCATTGGCTTTGTCTGAGAACATTCGAAGCCTTATTTTACTTAGAGGCTTAATTTTATGTAAAAGTCTTAATATCCTTATGGCGGTTAAGAAGTATATTTCATATTTCAGGTGGATTTTAAATAACAAATATAAATTTGTTTGTGAAAATGGAAATGTACAAGAAGAAATTTGAAGAATAATTCAAACTAGTAGTATATTCAATATTATTATTTTCTTCAAATAAAATGAAATTGCCTTTCTTATTTATTGGCAAAGATTAGTCTGATTATGGATAAAATAATAACCTGTATCCCAAAAAAGTACCTTTAATTCTAGCTCTTAAAATTCTACTATGAAAATGAATGTCTTAAAAATTTAATGTCTATTACAGTGCAATTATTCATTGTATTGGTAACACTGTATTGGTTAATTTGGTAATGTGGAGAGATGAGGAAGAAATTTAAGGAGGGTTTAATTGAGAAGTCAAGAATGAAATTAGGGCTGAAAATGTATACTATAAATTGACAGTCCTTTTGAGGACATTTGGTAAGAATTAAAATACTTTGATGTAAAATTATTTTTAGAAAGCAATGAAACACATTTTTAGTAATTCAGTGTCATCTTTTCAGTCACATCCAGGATTCTAACAACTTAAAATATGTTTGGTCACCACCTACAACATTGACTTTAGTTTATGCAATCAAATCATATTTGTTTGATATCAATATTGCTGATGCTTAGTGCTGAGGTCAATTCAATAAATTGTCCACATTATTTTAAAATAATATTTGTATGACCTGTTTCCTTAATAAATTTTGAGTCCCAGAGAGTAAAAACAATATCCTTTGCAAGGAATTATTTTGTATTGTAATATTGTATATTACATTCAACTTCAGAAATAAATATTCTCTATGATATAATTTTACTATTGTTGATTGAACAATAGAATTCATACCTACTAGGGCAGGGATTGATCACAATTTGCTGGAAGAGCTAATGGAAATCATCTAGTATATATTCATGGAGAGTTTCATTAGTGAACCATTTTAACTGAATACCAGATATTTACTCTCTGAGCCACTTGAATGAGGTTAATTAAATCTAGCTAGTTCCTCGAATAGAATATGATCATTATATTTCTCAACAAACACTTGTAAGTGTAAGCTTGTGAATTATGTCATTTCAGGTGACTTACCTGTTCTGTCTTCACTGGACCATGGAAAAAAGCAATAATATCACTGTCTTTATTCTCTTGGGGCTTTCCCAAAATAAGAACATTGAATTCCTCTGCTTTGTATTATTTTTGTTGTGCTATATTGCTATTTGGGTGGGAAACTTACTCATAATGATTTCTATTACTTGCACTCAGCTCATTCACCAACCCATGTATTTCTTCCTCAATTACCTCTCACTCTCCGACCTTTGCTACACATCCACAGTGACCCCCAAATTAATAGTTGACTTACTGGCAGAAAGAAAGACCATTTCCTATAATAACTGCATGGTACAACTCTTCACCACCCATTTTTTTGGAGGCATAGAGATCTTCATTCTGACAGGGATGGCCTATGACCGCTATGTGGCCATCTGCAAGCCCCTGCACTACACCATCATCATGAGCAGGCAAAGGTGTAACACAATCATCATAGTTTGTTGTACTGGGGGATTTATACATTCTGCCAGTCAGTTTCTTCTCACCACCTTTGTACCATTTTGTGGCCCAAATGAGATAGATCACTACTTTTGTGATGTGTATCCTTTGCTGAAATTGGCCTGTTCTAATATACACATCTTAGGTCTCTTAGTCATTGCTAATTCAGGGTTAATTGCTTTGGTGACATTTGTTGTCTTGCTATTGTCTTATGTTTTTATATTATATACCATCAGAGCATACTCTGCAGAGAGCCGCAGCAAAGCTCTTTCCACTTGCAGTTCTCATGTAATGGTCGTGGTCCTGTTTTTCACACCTGCATTATTCATTTATGTTAGACCGGCCACAACTTTCTCAGAAGATAAAGTGTTTGCCCTCTTTTATACTATCATTGCTCCCATGTTCAACCCTCTTATCTACACGTTGAGAAACACAGAGATGAAGAATGCCATGAGGAAAGTGTGGTGTCGTCAAACAGTTCTGAAAGGAAAGTAACTTTTCTGAATTGTTTCTGCTTTCCATGCCACAGTTCCCAGAGACCATAACACATGAGTGAGAAAGAGTCACTCTCATCATGCTCTTGTCATTTTTAGGAGAGAAAAGTGAGCAAACAGGAAGTGTACGTATTCTGTGGTTTTATACTTCTACAAGGACATCTCAATAACAAATTGAGCATTATTCCTATCCATACTCTCTTCCACCTTTGTTAATCATTACTATTGTGCTCATGTGATATGAAATAAACAGAAAATTTCATAAAAATAAAGGATTACATGGTGTTGTGTTGAAAAATTAAAATAGATAGGCGTTTTCATGTCTTCAACTTCTAAGAACATGAATGAAATATTACCCTCAACTTTTTACATTTTTACTGAATTCTAAACACAAAAAGTGCATATATTGCCTGTGTACAACTCATGAACTTTTGCAAATTGAGCATGATTGTGTAATCAGCAACTGGAACAAGAGACAGATGTTATCAGCACATCAGAGGCCCTCCTTAGTCCTCTTTATAATTCATACCTCCCAAAGGTAAACACAATATTTATTTCTAAAATAATTAGTTTTTATCTGTTTGTGTACTTTGAAGAATAAGAAAGATAGATTTGGCTACTAAGTAGGTGTCTTCTCAGTATTTCATTTGTGAGTCATTTCTCATGTTTGTAAGTTTTCTGATTGTTTCCATTGATGTATAAGGTATCGTATTGTATGAATATATAATGACTAATTTATCCATTCCCTCATTGCCAGACATTTCGGTGTTTCCCATTCAGGGTTATCATGTATAGTACTGCTTTGAATATTTTGAAACATGTCTTTTTGGTGAATATATGTCTTTTATTATTTCGTTTTGCTTTATAATGTAATTAAAAATCAATTTTAAGAAATTTAAACAATTTTAAGAAAGTAGTACTGTATTCGTATTAATATTTTTTAGTAATACATTACTGATATAAAATGAAAGGTAATAATTGAAAAAATAATTCTCCATAGAAAAACACTAAGTAATATAAAAGATTTAGAAATAAATATGTAAAACTTCTAAAATCCACACAATAGGGTATGGGAAAAGCTGATTAATGCAAACCTGTCTGTCAATCATAGGAAAAAGGAAGAAATTCTCTTAAAAAGGTAGTTTATACCATGAAGCTTAGAAAAACTTCCAGAGATGCAGCATTGGATTATGTTAGCAAGATTAACACACAGGTATCACCACTGAAATATGTTATCAAGTAGAGTATTCATTGCAGCATATGAAGGTACTTGCCATATTAAATGAAACTTGGGAAATTCTGTATTTAGCTTCAAAGAAGAAAAGAAAAATATACTTCACTGAACTCCCAATAAGAGCAGTGATGCCAAATGAAGAAGGCATGCTGTGAATTTATGCTAACACTGGATTGTAACACACACAAACAAATACATGTGTGTGCAGACACCTAATGCAGAAAATAAAGTATTTTCAGGAGTTTATATTTAAGGTATAGTTGAAATAAATCTGCTCATATAGAAAACCAAAATGTATAAGAAGAAAAAACATGTTCACAAGCAAATGATCACACAACAAAAATTCCTGAATATAGGAGGAAATTAGGCTGGAAACAGCTATGTCAGAGCACAGCATACGAAGACTGGGTTTATTGCAGTTATTGGACACAAAATATAATATAAATATTTATTGTATAAAGTAGAAATAATTTTAAAGTTAAATTGCAACATTAGTTTAAAATTTTTCAGGGCTGTTAGAAAACAAAATAACTTCAATAAATAAATAAAATAATATTTTTATTAGAAACTCAATGGATAAAACATAGTAACATAGCCAAATTAATCAGTGAAATCCAGATATCAACAAATTTACTCAGAAAACCAAAGAGAGAGACAAAGACATAGAAAAAGTTAAAGGGATATTAAGAGACCTTAGAGATGGAATGAAAGGAAGCAACCTATGTCCACCAGACTTCAAAAGAGTTGCTCTCAGAAAGAGCCATACAAAATATTACTTATAATTAATAATAATTTTAAACACAGAAAGACTAGAAACTAGAATAAAATAGAATCACATTTTAAAAGTGCCAATTGTAAAATATTGTCCTTGAATTCTATGCTTTTTCAAGAAAAGTGAAGTGGGCAGTCTTCAGTAGAATAAAACAAGCCGCAATTTAAACATGGACAAGAGTTTACTATACAGACACAGTCACTTAAAGTAGTTGTAAATATTAATTTTTATTAAGAGGAAAGATGTTCCATGAAGGAATATTTTAAATCCAGGAAGGAATAATTTAACAGGAAAATACTAACCTTATGTGTAAACTGAGATATTGTGTTAAAAATATTAATTATGTATGTAAGATGAAACATAGAAGAGAGAACAAAAGCCTTAGTCCATGACAGCATGTAATTTGAAAAGAAGTACTGCTTATTAGGAGAGAAAAGACACTGATTAAATTCAGACTTGGTAATATTCATGTAAAGATATGATTGTTTTTCAGTAATTACTAAAATAGTATGAGAGGGAGAGAAAGAGAGAGAGAAATGTATTTTTTAAAAGAATATCATTCCAGATAAAAGGCAAGAAAATAGGAAGGAAACAGACAAATTGGGCAAAAGCAAAAACAAAGGCAAAAAAAGATTATACCAACCAATTAAAATATATAAGTTATTTGCATTTCTCTGATGATCAGTAATGATGAGCATTTTTTCATATGTTTGTTGGCCTCATGTATGTCTTCTTTTGTAAAGTATCTGTTCATATCCTTTGCCCACTTTTGAATGGGTTTGTTTGTTTTTTCCTTGTAAATCTGTTTTAGTTCTTTGTAAATTCTGGATATCAGCCCTTTGTCAGATGGGTAGATTGCAAAAATTTTTTCCCATTCTGTTGGTTGCCGATTCACTCTAATGACTGTTTCTTTTGCTGTGCAGAAGCTGTGGAGTTTGATTAGGTCCCATTTGTCTATTTTGGTTTTTGTTGTCAATGCTTTTGGTGTTTTGGTCATGAAGTCCCTGCCTACGCCTATGTCCTGAATGGTTTTCTTCCAGGGTTTTTATGGTATTAGGTTTTATGTTTAAGTCTTTAATCCATCTGGAGTTAATTTTAGTGTAAGGTGTCAGGAAGGGGTCCAGTTTCTGCTTTCTGCACATGGCTAGCCAGTTTTCCCAGCACCATGTATTAAACAGGGAATCCTTTCCCCATTGCTTGTTTTTGTCTGGTTTGTCAAAGATCAGATGGTTGTAGATATGTTGTGTTGTCTCCGAGGCCTCTATTCTGTTCCATTGGTCTATATCTCTGTTTTGATACCAGTACCATGCTGTTTTGATTACTGTAGCCTTGTAGTATAGTTTGAAGTCCAGTAGTGTGATGCCTCCTGCTTTGTTCTTTTTGCTTAGAATTGACTTGGCTATGCAGGCTCTCTTTTGGTTCCATATGAAGTTTAAGGTGTTTTTTCCCAGTTATGTGAAGAAGGTCATTGGTAGCTTGACGGGGATAGCGTTGAATCTGTAAATTACTTTGGGCAGTATGGGCATTTTCACGATATTGATTCTTCCTAACCATGAACATGGAATGTTTCTCCATCTGTTTGTGTCCTCTCTTATTTCGTTGAGCAGTGGCTTGTAGTTCTCCTTGAAGAGGTCCTTTACGTTCCTTGTTAGTTGTATTCCTAGGTATTTTATTCTCTTTTTAGCAATTGTGAATGGCAGTTCATTCTTGATTTGGCTCTCTTTAAGTCTGTTATTGGTGTATAGGAATGCTTGTGATTTCTGCACGTTGATTTTGTATCCTGAGACTTTGCTGAAGTTGCTTATCAATTTCAGGAGGTTTTGGGCTGAGACGATGGGGTCTTCTAGATATGGCGATCATTAAGAAATCTGGAGACAACAGATGCTGGAGAGGATGTGGAGAAATAGGAACACTTTTACACTGTTGGTGGGAGTGTAAATTAGTTCAACCATTGTGGAAGACAGTGTGGCGATTCCTCAAGGACCTATAAATAGAAATTTCATTTGACCCAGCAATCCCATTACTGGGTATATATCCAAAGGATTATAAATCATTCTACTATAAGGACACGTGCACACGAATATTCATTTCAGCACTGTTTACAATAGCAAAGATCTGGAACCAACCCAAATGCCCATCGATAATAGACTGGACAGGAAATATGTTGCACATATACACCATGGAATATTATGCAGCCATCAAAAACGATGAGTTTGTGTCCTTTGTAGGGACATGGATGAACCTGGAAAGCATCATTCTCAGCAAACTGACAGAAGAGCAGAAGATCAAACACCGCATGTTCTCACTTATAGGCGGGTGTTGAACAATGAGAAAACATGGACACAGGGAGGGGAGCACTACACACTGAGGTCTGTTGGGGGGAAATAGGGGAGGAACAGTGGGGGTTGGGGAGTTGGGGAGAGATAGCATAGGGAGAAATGCCAGATATAGGTGATGGGGAGGAAGGCAGCAAATCACACTGCCACATATGTACCTATGCAACAATGTTGCATGTTATTCACATGTACCCCAAAACCTAAAATGCAATTAAAAAAACAAAACAAACAAACAAAAAAACCAACCAAACAAAAAATATATATATAAGTGAAACAAAATTAACACATTGTACTAAATTCTTCAGCAGATTACTGAAAATTACCATAATGGTGTAATATACAGCTTGTAAAATGTGCTTTTACAAAAGATGCTCCTATGGGTTACCTACAAAGGGGAGCCCATCAGACTCACAGTGTATGTCTAAGCAGAAACCCAACAAGCCGGAAGAGAGTGGGGGCCAATATTCAACATCATTAAAGAAAAAAACTTTCAACCTATAATTTCATATCCAGCCAAACTAAGCTTCATAAATGAAGGAGAAATAAAATTCTTTACCAACAAGCAATAGCTGAGAGATTTTATCACCACCAGGTCTGCCCTACAGGAATAGCTCCTGAAAGAAGCACTAAACATAGGAACAACCAGTACCAGCCACTACAAAAATGTACCAAATGGTAAAGCGCATCGACACAATGAAGAAATGGCATCAACTAATGGGCAAAACAACCAGCTAGCATCCAAATGTCAGGATCAAATTAACACAACAATATTAACCTTAAATGTAAATGGGCTAAATGCCCCAATCAAAAGACACAGACTGGCAAATTGGATAACAAGTCAAATTCCATTGGTGTGCTGTATTCAGGAAACCCATCTCATATGCAAGGATACACATAGACTCAAAATAAAGGGATGGAGGAAGATTTACCAAGAAAATGGAGAGCAAAAAGAAGCAGAAGTTGCAATCCTAATCTCTGATAAAATAGACTTTAAACCAAAAGAGATAAAAAGAGACAAAGAAGGGCATTACATAATGGTAAAACGATCAATGCAACAAGAACAGTTAACTATCCTAAATATATATGCACCCAATACAGGAGCACCCGGATACATAAAGCAGTTCTTAATGACCTACAAAGAGACTTAGACTCCCACATAATAATAGTGACGGACTTTAATACTCTGCTGTCAATATTAGACAGATCAACGAGACAGATAATTAACAAGAATATCCAGGACTTGCACTCGGACCTGGACCAAGCAAACCTAATAGACATTTACAGAACTCTCCACCCCAAATCCACAGAATATACATTCTCCTCAGGACCACAACACACTACTCTAAAATTGACCACATAATTGGAAGTAAGTCACTCCTCAGCAAATGCAAAACAATGGAAATCATAACAGTCTCTCAGACCACAGTGCAATCAAATTAGAACTCAGGATTAAGAAACTAATTCAGAACCGTAAAACTTCACAGAAACTGAACAACTGGCTCTTGAATGTTGACTGGATAAACAATGAAAGGAAAGCAGAAACAAAGATGTGCTTCAAAACCAATGAGAATGAAGACACAACATACCAGAATCTCTGGGACACATTAAAAGCAGTGTCTAGAGGAAAATTTATACCAATAAGTGCCCACATGAGAAGCAAGGAAAGACCTAAAATCGACACCCTATCATCAAAATTGAAAGAGCTAGAGGAGCAAGATAAAAAAACTCAAAAGCTAGCAGAAGACAAGAAATAACTAAGATCAGAGCAGAACTGAAGGAGATAGAGACAGAAAAATACCCTTCAAATGGTTAATAAATCCAGGAGCTGGTTTTTTTTGAAAAGATCTTCAAAATAGACCACTAGCCAGATTAATAAAAAAGAAAAGAGAGAAGAATGAAATAGATGCAATAAAAAATGATAAAGGGGATATAACCACAGATTCTACAGAAATACAAACTACCATTAGAGATTACTAAAAACAACTCTATGCACATAAGCCAGTAAATCTGGAAGAAATGGATAAATTCCTGGACACTTGCACCCTCCCAAGTCTAAACCAGGAAGAAGTTGAAACCCTGAATAGACCAATAACAAGGGCTGAAGTTGAGGCAGCAATGAATAGCCTACGACCCAAAAAGAAGCTCAGGTCCAGTAGGGTTAACAGCTGAATTCTACCAGACATACAAAGAGGAGCTGGCACCACTACTTCTGAAACTATTCCAAACAATCCAAAAAGAAGGATTCCTTCCCAAATCATTTTATGAGACCAACATCATCCCGATACCAAAACCTGGCAGAGATTCAACAGGAAAAGAAAAATTCAGGCCAATATCCATGATGAACATTGATGCAAAAATCTTCAATAAAATATTGCAAACAGATTGCAACAACACATCTAAAAGCTTATTCATCATGATCAAGTAGGCTTCATCCCAGGGGTGCAAGGCTGGTTCAACATACTCAAGTCTATAAACGTAATTCACCAAATAAACAGATCCAAAGACAAAAACCACATGATTATCTCAATAGATGCAGAGAAGGCCTTCGACAAAATTCAACAGCCCTTTATGCTAAAAGCTTTCAAGAAACTAGGTATCAACGGAATGTATCTCAAAATGATAAAAGCTATTTACAACAAACCAACAGCCAATATCATACTGAATGGGCAAAACTGGAAGAATTCCCTTTGAAATCTGGCAATAGAAAAGGATACCCTCTCTCACCACTCCTATTCAATATAGTATTGGAAGTTCTAGCCAGAGCAATCAGGCAAGAAAAAGAAATAAAGCGTACTCAATTAGAAAAGTAGGAAGTCAAATTGTCTCTATTTGCAGATGACATGATTGTATATTTAGAAGACCCCATTGTTGCATCCCCAAATCCCCTGATACTGATAAGCAACTTCAGCAAAGTCTCAGGATACAAAGTCAATGTGCAGAAATCACATGCATTCCTATACACCAATAACAGACTTAAAGAGAGCCAAGTCAAGAAAGAACTGCCATTCACAATTGCGACAAAAAGAATAGAATACCTAGGAATACAATTAACGAAGGAACATAAAGGACCTCTTCAAGGAGAACTACAAACCACTGCTCAAGGAAATAAGAGAGGACACAGATAGAGAAACATTCCATGTTCATGGTTAGGAAGAATCAATATCGTGAAAATGGCCATACTGCCCAAAGTAATTTATAGATTCAATGCTATCCCCATCAAGCTCTCTATGACTCTCTTCACATAACTGGAAAAAAACACCTTAAACTTCATATGGAACCAAAAGAGAGCCCGTGTAGACAATTCAATTATAAGCAAAAAGAACAAAGCTGGAGACATCACAATACCTGATTTCAAACTATACCAGAAGTCTACAGTAATCAAAACAGCATGACACTGGTATCAAAACAGAGATATAGACCAATGGAACAGAACAGAGGCCTCGGAGGCAATGCCACAGATCTGCAACCATCTGATCTTTGACAAACCAGACAAAAACAAGCAATGGGGAAAGGATTCCCTGTTTAATAAATGATGTTGGGAAAACCGGGTAGCAATGTGCAGAAAGCAGAAACTGGACCCCTTCCTGAAACCATACAAATAAAATCAACTCCAGATGGATTAAAGATTTAAACGTAATTCCTAACACCATAAAAACCCAAGGAGAAAACCTGGGCAAAACCATTCAGGACATAGTCATAGACAAGGACTTCATGACTAAAACACCAAAAGCATTGACAACGAAAGCCAAAATAGACAAATGGGATCTAATTAAACTCCAGATCTTCTGTACAGCAAAAGAAACAATCATTATTGTGAACCAGCAACCAACAGAATGGGAGAAAATTTTTGCAATCTACTCATCTGACGAAGGGCTAATATCCAGAATCTACAAAGAACTAAAGCAGATTTACAAGAAAATAAACAAATCAACCCATTCAAAAGTGGGGGGAGGATATGAATAGACACTTTTCAAAAGACATGTATGAGACCAACAAACATATGAAACAATGCTCATTATCACTGGTCATTAGAGAAATGCAAATCAAAACTACATTGAGATACCACTTCATTCCAGTTAGAATGGCGATTATTAAAAAATCTGGAGACAACAGACGCTGGAGAGGATGTGGAGAAATAGGAACACTTTTACACTGTTTGTGGGGGTGTAAATTAGTTCAACCATTGTGGAAGACAGTGTGGCACTTCCTCAAGGACCTAGAAATAGAAATTCCATTTGACCCAGCAATCCCATTATTAGGTATACTTCCAAAGGATTATAAATCGTTCTATTATAAAGACACAGGCACACGTATGTTCATTGAGGCACTGTTTACAATAACGAAGACCTGGAAGCAACCCAAATGCCCACTGATGATAGACTGCACAAGGAAAATGTGGCACATATACACCATGGAATACTATGCAGCCATAAAAAACTATGAGCTTGTGTCCTTTGTAGGGACATGGATGAATATGGAAACCATCATTCTCAGCAAACTGACACAAGAACAGAAAATCAAACTGCATGTTCTCAATCATAGGTGGGTCTTGAACAATAAAAACACATGGACACAGGGAAGGGAGCATCACACACTGGGGTCTGTTTCAGGGGACTAGGGGACCGACAGCAGGAGTAGGGAGTTGTGGAGAGATAACATGAGGAGAAATGCCAGATATAGGTGATGGGGATGGAGGCAGCAAACCACATTGCCATGTATGTACCTATGCAACAATCTTGCATGTTCTGCACATGTACCCCAGAAACTAAAGTGCAATAAAATGTATATATATATTAAAAAAAAAAAAGATGCACCTAAATCATCAATTACAGTTTCATCCAAAGTGAAACTGAAAGCATGACAAGAATAAGACAGGCAAATGTATTAAGATTTTAAGCAATGTTATTTATTATGTCTTTAAATAATTAAACATTAATAGAATTTGCAAGATAGAATCCTTTATGAATTCTACCTTTGTATGGATGGAGAAAGATATGGAGGATTTTATCCAAAAAAATAAGCAGCATTAATAGACATATAGAGAACAGTATAGTCAACAAATAAATTGAAGCAATTTATCATATTTTATAATTTATTCTTCCACAGAATAATTAATTGTAATTAATCTGCCACAAATTAATTCTTCACCAATGTCAAATAATCCACATCCTGATCTATATCTGGGTTTTATACCCTTTACAAAAATGATCATAAAATCATAGGCCTAAATCTAAAACTAAAAAGTTCTTACATGATAACATTACAGAAAATCTATATGACCATGACTTTGGTGATAACTTTTTAGATATAACATCAGAAGTATCATCCTTGAAAGAAAGAGTTGATATCTAGATTTTGTAAACTTAAACATTTCTTTGCTGTGACAGATAATATCAAAATAATAAAAAGACAAGCCACAGATTTGCAGAAAAGATTGACCAAAAATATCTGATAAAGGACTGTTATCTAAAATAGACAGAGAACAAACTGACAAGAAGAAAACAAACAACAAGGAATAAACTAAATACCTATCAATGATAGATCGGATAAAGAAAATTTGTTTTACATATATACCATGGAATACTATGCAGCCATATAAAAGAATGAAATTATGTCTTTTGTGGGAACATGGATGGAGCTGGAGGCCATTATCCTTAGCAAACTAATGCATGAACAGAAAACCAAATACTGCATGTTCTCACTTATAAGTAGGAGCTAAATGATAAGAACACATGGGCACAGAGGGAAGCAACATACACATAGAGGAAAACAGCACACACAACAACAATACCACTTTTGGGGATTGGAGGGTGGGAGGAGGGAGAGGAGCACAAAAAATAACTATTGGGTACTAGGCTTAGTACATGGGTGACAAAATAATCTGTGACAAGAGTTTACATATACATATATATATACACACACACACATATATATGTGTACATATATATATATATATATATGTACACATATATATAAAGAAAAAATAGAAAACAACCAGACTAAAGAAATAGGCTAAAGTCCTTAATGGACATCTCACCAAAGAAGACATACAGGTGACATGTAAGCCTATGAAAAGATATGCCATATCACAGGTCACCAGAAGAATACAAATTAAAGCAACAATGATATACCACTGCACTGCCTATCTATTAAAATGACCAGATCCATAACACCAATAATGCCAAAGGCTGATGAGGATTGTAGAGCAAATGGAACACTCATTCATTGTTGCTGGGAATGAAAAATGGCACAGCCACCATAGATGACAGTTTGGCAGTTTCTCAAGTACTAAACATAATTTTATCATTCGATACAGTAATTATACTACTTGATATTTACCCAAAGGAGTAAAAAACTTATGTGTATGCAAAATCCTGCATTCAGATTTTTATGTTAGGTTTCTCTGCATCACCAAAGTTGGAAACAAGCAAGATGTCTCTCAGTAGGTCTATGAATAAATAAACTGTGGTATATTCAGACAATTGAATATTGTTCAGCACTAAAAACAAATAAGCTATCAACCCATGAAAAGACATGGGGGAGGCTTAAATGCATATTATTAAGTGAAAGAAGCCAATCTGAAAATACTAATAATGCATGATTGCAACAAAGGCAAAGTTATTGAGATAGTAAAAATGTATTAGGAGCGTGGGAAGGATGAATAGGTAGAGGGCAGGTAATATTAGGGCAATGAAACTATTCTACATGATAGTATAAGAGTGCAGAGATGTCTTTATACATTGTACAAACCCACGGAATATACAACACCAGGAATGAATCTAACTGAATCTCATTACAAAACCCTGTTGTATAACAAGAATAAACCCTATGTACTTTGAATGATAATGATGTGTCAGTGCAGATTCATCAGTTGTAAAGAATGAAACACTCTGGTGGGACAATGTTAATAATAAAGGAAGTTAGGCATGATTGGGGCAGAGGCTGTATCAGAAATGTTTATGCCTTCTGCTCAATTTTGCTGTGTGAGAAACTGAAAGTGCCCTGTAGATAGTCTGATTTTTTTTAAAAAAAAAAGCCAAAAAAGGGGATAGAATTTAATACTACACGCAAAAAGCTTCTTGATTAGGTCAAAATAATACAGAGAATTGAGAAGAAAGTTATACAGGAAGAAAGTAAACTGCAGTAGTATAAACTTAAATTCAAAGCTCTTAATAAGATTAAATATAATTACACTGCATTTAAAAGACAAAAGTTGTCACCATAAACATTATAGGATGCTTTTCAGCAAACACCCTGCTGCAAAGGAAAATAATGAACTAATGATACATAAAACAACATGATAAATCTCAAAACAGAGTCCAGACACAAATGAATAATTACTTTGATCAATCATAATAAAGTTCTAGAATTGGAAAACTAAAATTGAATCATAAAAATCAGAAAAGTAGTTGTATCTGGGAGAATGAACTGAAAAGGGGCATGACAAAACTTCTGGGTTGTTGAGTTTTCTACATCTTGAATTTGTTAGTGGCTACATGAATATATACATGTATCAAAACTCATCAAAACATATACTTCAAAACATTGCATTTTATTGTATGTAAATTTTATCTAGAGAAAACCATGTATGACAAAAAAATGTTCGTATCTCTTGGTCTCAAGAAAAATATGACTTTCAAATCCCACTTAGAAGTGAGAACATGCCTTATTTAGTTTTCTCTTCCTGTGTTAGTTTGCTAAGGATAATGGCCGTCAGCTCCATCCATGTTCCAGCAAAGAACATGATCTTATTCATTTTTACAGCTGCATAGTATTCCATTGTGTATATGTATCGTATTTTGTATATCCAGTTTCATCATTGATGGATATTTAGGGTGGCTGCACTATTCACTGTTGTGAATAGTGTTGCAATAAATATATGTGTGCATGTGTCTTGAAAATAGAATGATTTATATTCCTTTGGGCATATACTCAATAATGGGATTGCAGGGTGGAATAGTATTTCTGCCTTTAGGTCTTTGAGGAATCTCCACATTGTCTTTCACGATGGTTGAACTAATTTACATTCCCATCAATGGAATTATCTTTAAGAACCCTGTGGTAAGTGACAAAAGCAAGTTACAAAAGACTACATATTGCATGATTTTTTTTTTTTGTAAAAAAGCCCAGAAATGCAATCTATAAATGCTAATATATAGAATATAGATTAGTGTTTGCCTAGAGCTGGGGGTGACAGTGGGAGAGAGGAATGAGGAGTGATTGCTGGTGGGAATGGGATTTTGTTCTGAGGGGATACAGATGTAGTAAACTCAGATTGTGTTGATGATTGCACAACTGTGTGTATGAAAGTAATTGTGCACTATAAATTGATGAATTACATAGCATATGAATTTTATTTCAATAAAGCTATTATAATAAATGAATGTTAAATCTTTTGATCATTTCTATGTATGTAATATTCTTATAATATCTTTTATTAATTTGCTGTCATTCTCCTATCACATGACAGGTAGCTGTCTTTTTTATCTAAGAGATTATTCTCATCAGATATCCTTCCTTTGCACACATTTTTGTTGTAAAATACGGACATTAATATTCCATTATTTATGTATAATATTTACCATTTGTTCCAAAACATATTTTTAAACATCTCTTAGATCCCAAAGTACATTTTGCAACTTAGGAATAGAAGATAGGTTGACTTTCCCCACTTCTCATCTAAATAACTGAGTAGCAGAATAGGGATCCCCAATGATGTTCACATTTTAGTCCCCAGAACTTATCAATATATTTTGTTACATAATAAGGTGATTAAGATTGTAGATAAAAATTAGTTTTGCTAATCAGTTGATCTTAAACTGCACTGTCCATGTGGACTCAGTGTATTCTCAAGGTTTATTTAAAGTGGAAAAGTGAAGCAGAAGAAGATAGATTTGAAGATGCTACACTGCATGCTTTGGAGATGATGGAAAGGGGTCATAAGGAAGCAGGTAGATTCTAGAAGCTGGAAGAATTAAGGGAATAAGTTTTCCCCTACAGACTTCAGTAGGATTTATCCATTCCAATGCTTTGAGTTTAGCCCAATGAGCCTCATTTTGGACTTACCACCTCCAGAACCGTGAAATCTAACTTTGTACTGATTTAAGCCACTAAGTTTGTGGTAATTTGTTATAGCAGCAATAGGAAACTAACACACCAGCTTAATCATGATGAATGTTTCCACAAACCTGGGCATAATCGTTCTTTTACTTCCTGCTCTTTATTTTTCCTGCTAACTCTAGACAGTGAAAATATAAGCAGGATCTCTTTGACATTTTGAATGTTGTTTGAAATTTTAAAAAAGGTGAGATAAGGTAAGAAGAATAAAGTAAAAAAGTCAAGCATGGGGGAAATGAACTAATAGGAACAGGAAAAGAAAAAGCAAGATTAATATTAGTGGTCAAGCTAATATTAGGATTTTTTTTTAGCAATAGGATTTACAATAAAAAAGTAAATACATTAAATCCAACACCATACTTATTCCAAGCATAGTCCAGACATGAACCTCATCCCACCTCTTTCTCCATAAATCAGCACAGAATCAATTAAAAACAAAAGCAATGTTCCCAAATAGCACAATCATATATGCTCTTTTCTATTCAAATAGAGCTTTCAAGAAGAACAATTAAAATTCAATAAATAACATAAAACAGATACCTTAATATGTTACATCAAATATAGACTAATACATATAATGAAGCATATTAATTCAAAAAACAAGGTTTAGAATGATAAAATTATTACTTCTCTTTGTTGAGTTGCTTTGGATTAGGGTTACAGTCATTAATGTGAGAATTGATCAGTTTTTGTATTTAACAATAATTTTTAAAATTTAATTTAAAAAAATTGCACAGTACTAGAAATTAAAGTTCATTGATATGTATACAATTTGGTTTCGACTATAGCAGAAGACTTTGGGGAAAAGTTGTCTCCAAGGTCATTTATCATTTTGCATCTTCCTCTTTAAATAGACCTATGAGAATAGAGAAAAGAGCATTTATTGTCAAAGACCCTGTGAAACGGCAGATATCATTAGGTGAGAAAACCGGGAAGAACAAAGACTCGTTTCCACCATCCTTTCAGTTTAGGGGGTCAGGTATTTTCTGGTACTAATTATTTACAAAGCAACTCCTCCAGCATCATGGCTATCTTATTTTGGGGAGCTGCATCCAAATTAACTCAAGAAAAGATAGAAACATAAAGTGAACTCAAGCTCTGGAAAATGCTGGTGAGATTTTTTTTTCTTTTAAAACTAATACAGAATACTTGTGGGAAAGGATAATTAAATGGTTAGATTTTAAACATTTGTAATATAATTGAAAAATATTGTTCTTGAAATACAGAGAGAAGGAAATTATTAAAATGATGATAATAAGGTAATAATATGAACCTAAACATGACTGTGAGAAGGGTAGGATGGATACGAATAAGAAAATGTCAATAATTTCAAAGGAAAGTGAGTCATTATGCCCAAAATGCTCAGAAAAGGGAGGATGGCATCCTTGTGATGGATATTGGGTTAAGGAGAGAAACAGCATGATGTTACTGCATCAGTTGGATTAAAGGGAGGCCATAATTCAGAAGGTTAACAGCCTTTACTAGGATGTAAATTCTGATAAATGCAAATTTAGATTTCAATCCTCCAATTAAGATAAATTAATACCTGAATAAAACACCTTGATGAATAAAAAAAATTCTTCTAGAACCTTATGATGTGGACAGTAGGGAAAAAAATCCCCAGGCTTGTGTTTAACAGTCCAGTTTCTTCTAGATGAGAGCCAAACAACATAAATAATTGTTGCCCAAAATGGCTATGATGTGAGCCTCCTTAAGTTGAGGGCCTCTCTTAGTGGAGGACAGTAGTTTTCTTTTAACTCAGCAGGAAAACCAAAGGGGAATGAGGTTGTAAAAGCAGGCGCAGTGCTTGAGTCTGTATCTAAATCATATTATTACTATTACTCTTACAATCATTATTTTGTAATGCACAAGAGATCCCACACCTGTAATGACTACTGTGTCAACTCTAGCATAAATACCTGAAGAAACACTGTAGTTTCCCAAACGCTGGAAGTGTTAGGCACAACGTCACTACACAGGGAACTGTGCTGAGAGCACAGTTCAGTAGGAGTTGTCAGAATTCAGCTGGATGGATCTTGAGAGGATCTTCAGGTCTCTGTTAGACAACCTGTAATTGGAGGAGTTATTTACATCTATGGTTGATTTGAGAAAGAATCCTAAAAGCTTCTTTAATCACAACTATTTCACATACCCTTTTCCATCCAAACATGCCAATGACCCCATTGTAGTGCCTGAAATTTCACCATTGAACATTTATCCATTTAAATAAATGTTGCCATTTTCCTAAACCCTTTAAAATCATCATTCAGTGATGATCTCTTCCAGCAATATTTAATTCAACCAAACTGGGAGAATGAATACAGCCAGAATTAAACTAGAAAGATTAGAAAGGTGTATGAAGCAATGTTGACATTAAGGGACAGTCTTCTCTTTTTAACGCCCATTTTTTTGTTTCAGTTAATAGACAAATGCTTAAAATACAAAGCAAAGTCAGTCCTGGAAAATCCTGAAGTACTCTGAGTTTGTACATGGAGAAATTACATAAGACACCACTTCCCCTCCTTTCAAATCAATCAGGTCTTCCTTTGTTTCTAGATCTTTCTTTTATTGCTTTACCTCCTTTCTGCCTTCCTATCAGGGTTGTATTAATACTTCATGGAGTGATTTAATTTCATGGTGGAAATAACTATGCATATGACATGTAATAGTGAAGCTGAAACTCTGTCATTTTACAAAGGGGATAAGAGAATTTCCATTAAGTTAAATAATTTACCTGTGGTTACAGCACTATCATTTTAGAATCAACTTTGTGTAATTTTGCTCCTCTTTTTATTATACCACACTATGTCTCGACTATCAGCATCTGAGATCACATTGGTGGCGGTGCATACATCATGTGCAGAAAAATAGAGTTTCATGAGAAGAACTTGCAAAGCCCATGAGTGGATAAACTTGCAGAGAAATTGCAGGGTATTCATGAGTGGATGTGATAATCAGGTATGGCAATATTCAGAAGGTGAAATGTGGGCATATGTTTTCATTTATAGGTAGAAAATAAAGCAAACATTTCAAGATGTTTGCTGGTAGATAACATAAATGTAACCATATCCCAAAACACAGAAATTCTTTCAAAACTGATCATCTTACACAAAATAAAAACTAAATAAAGTTTAGAAGCAGCTAAATAAACCTTAAAAAAAGGTGAGAGAAGTGAGGCACATGGCAATATACATGTGAGATTGAGGGGACTTATTTTATCTCTGTGAATTTTGCTTTCTCAGCTGAAGTGAATAAATGTGATCTTACCCTGAGGTAAGATGATCAAAATAGATGCACTTCAATTTCTTTAAGTATGCATGCTAATCAGCATCTTCCCCATTTTCAGCTACTGGGATTATATATTGGTTCCATGTTAGAAATAAAAACTATAGTCTTTTTAATGTTTTCTTTTTTTCAGGTAGTTTAATTGCCTCCTGAGAACTTGACCCATTCATTCCACTGAAAAAATGAACAATGTAACTGAATTCATTTTCTGGGGTCTTTCTCAGAGCCCAGAGATTGAGGAAGTTTGTTTCATGCTGTTTTCTTTCTTCTACATAATCATTCTTCTGGGAAATCTCCTCATTATGCTGACAGTTTGCCTGAGCAACCTGTTTAAGTCACCTATGTATTTCTTCCTCAGCTTCTTGTCTTTTGTGGACATTTGCTACTCCTCAGTCACAGCTCCCAAGATGATTGTCGACCTGTTAGCAAAGAACAAATCTATCTCCTATGTGGGGTGCATGTTGCAGCTCTTTGGAGTACATTTCTTTGGTTGCACTGAGATCTTCATCCTCACTGTAATGGCCTATGATCGTTATGTGGCTATCTGTAAACCCCTTCATTATATGACCATCATGGACCGAGAGAGATGCAATAAAATGTTATTAGGGACATGGGTAGGTGGGTTCTTACACTCCATTATCCAAGTGGCTCTGGTAGTGCAGCTACCCTTTTGTGGACCCAATGAGATAGATCACTACTTTTGTGATGTTCACCCTGTGTTGAAACTTGCCTGCACAGACACATACATTGTTGGTGTTGTTGTGACAGCCAACAGTGGTACCATTGCTCTGGGGAGTTTTGTTATCTTGCTAATCTCCTATAGCATCATCCTGGTTTCCCTGAGAAAGCAGTCAGCAGAAGGCAGGCGCAAAGCTCTCTCCACCTGTGGCTCCCACATTGCTGTGGTCGTTATCTTTTTCGGCCCGTGTACTTTTATGTACATGCGCCCTGATACCACCTTTTCGGAGGACAAGATGGTGGCTGTATTTTACACCATTATCACTCCTATGTTAAATCCTCTGATTTACACACTGAGAAATGCAGAAGTAAAGAATGCAATGAAGAAACTGTGGAGCAGAAATGTTTTCTTGGAGGCTAAAGGGAAATAATTGGACTTAATAATTTAAACTCCATGACCTTAAAAATTCTCAGCCTTGGTGAACTCATCTGTGCAATGAAGACAATAATAACAACCTCATAGGGTTTAGAGTGGAAAAATGAGAGAATAACACATTCAAAAGAGTAAGGTATTATTTTTATTGTTATTGTATTTATTCTAATATCTCATAATTAGATAACTTCCTGAAATATCTATGGCAGAGAAATATTACTAAACATAGAATCACAAATGTGCAGAGGAGCAATTCTTCTTGGCTTTCCTTTGAGGACCTGTTTCTGTTATCTGTCTTGCTTTCACTGGTCTTGCCATCACACCTGAAAGCAGAAACTCTCCATATGTTTAAAGTGGAAGAAATAAATTTTAAAAATTTAGAATTTCCAAATGTGTGGACAGTGTTTGCATATTTTGGGGCTTAATTTATGAGCTGTCAGGCACTATAGTATCAGTCAGATATTTCCTCCTAGAAAAACAATCCTCTACCCTACTGCTTAGTCTATGTATATAGCAGTGGGGAATTGAGAAGGTTGTAATGTGTGCTGGCTGCTGACAACCTGGGAACAGTGAGAGGAAAGGGCCCCACAGTTCACAGTGTAGATTTCGCTTATCCTCATATATGCTGCTGTGCATTTAATCACCGTCCTTCACATTAATACCAGGAATTATTTAGCCCAGTCTTTTTTTTTAAATTATACTTTAAGTTCTAAGATACATGTGCAGAACCTGCAGGTTTGTTACATAGTCATACATGTGTCATGGTGGTTTGCTGCACCCATCAACCCATCATCGACATTAGGTTTTTTCCTAATGCTATCCCTCCTCTAGTCCCCCATCTCCCAACAGGCACAAGTGTGTGATGTTCCCCTCCCCATGTCCTTGTGTTCTCATTGTTCAACACCCACTTGTGAGTGAGAACATGTGGTGTTTGATTTTCTATTCTTGTGTTAGTTTGCTGAGATGATGGTTTCCAGCTTCATCCATGTCCCTGCAAAGGACACGAACTTGTCCTTTTTTGTGGCTGCATAGTATTTCATGGTGTATATGTGTCACATTTTCTTTATCCAGTCTATCAGTGAAGGGCATTTGGGCTGATTCCAAGTCTTTGCTATTGTGAACAGTGCTATTGTGAACAGTGCTGCAGTAAACATATGTGTGGATGTGTCTTTATAGTAGAATGATTTATAATCCTTTGGGTTTATACCCAGTAATAGGATTGCTGGGTCAAATGGTGTTTCTGGTTCTAGTTCCTTAAGGAATTGCCACAGTCTTCCACAATGGCTGAACTAATTTACACTCCCACCAACAGTGTAAAAGCATTCCTATTTCTCCACATCCACTCCAGCATCTGTTGTCTCCTGACTTTTTAATGATAGCCATTCTAACTGGTGTTAGATGATATCTCATTGTTTTGATTTGCATTTCTGTAATGATCAGTGATGATGGTTTTTTTTTCATATGTTTGTTGGCTGCATGAATGTCTCTTGAGAAGTGTCTGTTAATATCCTTCACCCACTTTTTGATGAGGTTGTTTGCTTTTTTCTTATAATCGTTTAAGTTCCTTGTAGATTCTGGATATAAGTCCTTTGTCAGATGGATAGATTGCAAAAATTTTTTTCCCATTCTGTAGGTTGCCTGTTCACTCTGATATTTTCTTTTGCTGTACAGAAGCTCTTAATTAGATCTCACTTGCCAATTTTGGCTTTTGTTCCTTTGCTTTTGGTGTTTTAGCCATGAAGTCTTTGCAGAGCTTCAAAAGAATAAACCTCCAATCTTTCGTGAAATAGTATAAAGGAATTCTTACCTGAATATGTAGAAAATGACCTATGGAAATAAAATAATTTTGATGTATACAATGTGTGTTTCACTCCTACATTCTGTAGAATCATATGCTACAAGCATTTAACATCTCAGGAGTTTTGCAGGTGAACTAACTTCCTAGTTTTCTCTGTCTTTGCTCAGATGGCTGTAACTTCCCCCACAATGCTAAATCAACTACCTGGTAACACTGTTCTCAATCTTTGAAAAAATGTGTGAAAATCTTTCACCAGCTTGTATTTCCTGTCTACTTTTTTTGTTATTGTGGATTAACATATAATTTCTCTTATTTTAGCAACAATTCAGATGGCAAAGGAAATATATTTTTGTAGATAGTTTACTATGTGTAACATAAATTCTATTTTTAAAGTATCTATTAGTGTTTGTCCTAATACAATGACATAAAAAGAAGAAAATCAAAAGTTACATAATATTGCCATACAGAAGTCTTATTTACATGAAAATATAAAGGAACACATGCATATTGAACTGTTTGAAAACTCAGAGTTCAATAATGTAAAAAAATGAAAGAAAAAACATAGTCACTTTACTATGTTTTCTCAGAAACATACCATTGTTAGCAGTTTCTTATGATTCATTTCATTAAAAATAATCTTATACCTATATTCACTTATAATTTCTATTTTATGTTTTGTAGTCACAGAAAGGAATAGTATAAAAATTGACACATAAATTTTTCCTTTAGAGAATGAGATACTCTGACTGTCTCTTCATAACAGGACTTACAAATGAAACCCCAGAGTCTAGTCAGATTGGACGTGGTGCTCTCACACAGCAGGTACACTGGAGACCATGCCAGAAAACAGTCCTCTCCCAGGGAAGGTCAAAGTAGCCGGCAGTGTGGGAGGGTGAGGTGAACAAAGGAACAGTGTTTGCAATTCCAGAGTCTGGGAGGTAGTGTGAGAATGTCCTTAGGATTGTGATCAGTCTTGTTTTCCAAACTAGACCTAAAGAAAAACACAACCGAGATACCTTCCTTAATGTTGCAGCAATTCCCAGAACCATAGCTGATAGAGAACATCTTCCTCTTCCACCACCCATTTTCTCACCCCTGATTTCTTTCACCCTTGGCCAGTACTTGGTTGGTTTGGGTTGTCTGCCTTGTGGTGATTGAAAACATTATCCATAAGAGTTTGATCCCTGGTTGCCCTGTTCTTATTTACTGTAATTGCTGCAATTGTGCAGTTATAGTTATCCCTGGGTGTGCAAGTTCTAAGAGAGGTTCCATTACATTCTCTGTGTTCTGAATATAATTATCTCTGTGTCCTAAACCATAAAAACAACACTAGCTACTCATCATAACCAGAATCAAGTACCCCATCCAAAATTGTGACTACTTTTTTTATTTTTATTTTTGCCTGCTGGTCTATTTGTATAAAGAACACAAAAGAGTGGTTCCTGCTATGTTACTGGAAAATATGTTTTTCTCTCTAGAAACCATGACTTCTATCCTCATGAAAATGAAGACTAAGAAAGTAGTTCTTGGGAGTATAAAAAACAGAAAACACCTATTTTCACCCCTTGGATCTCAGAATAGTATAATGCAGGCAAACGGTGACTCCACACCGTGTAGAGACCATCTGTTCAGCATTCAATTCATACACTGAATCTGGAAAACAGCATCTCTTCTCCTCCAGAGCTGACTTCTAGCTAGCCCCTTGACTGAGCTCTTAACAGGCCTTTCCCCTCTTCCGTAAAGCTGGATGCTTAACAGGTGATGGGCGATATGGGAAGATCAGTGAATTCTGAGATCACGAGAACATTTTATATCTCCTTTACCCCAAAATAGGTACCAGGTCCTAGGCAATATTTAAGGGATATTATGTCCATGTATCGATTTATCTGCAAGCTGTCAAATGTTGTTGTAGATGAAGGCACTGTGGTTATGGAAGACAAATCTACATCTACAGTGTCTATTATTTCTGATTAGGACCAATTGCTTTCACTTTAAGGGTGGAAGAGGTCTTATATAATCATCTCGCTATGAGACACATGAATATCTTCCCAGGAACTGGCATCACATTGAGTGCTCAGGCATGGAATCTGCTACTGGCATGTTGGGCACTCAGAGGTGGGAGAAGGCAAAACAGCATTTATGGCAGGGAGCTTGTGTCACTGAACCCAGGCATAACTCACATCCTTGCCAGTATAGACACTCTGTTCATGTGCTTAATGTGCTATCACTGAAATAGCTTTAGGCCAGATCATGTCAGAGTACAGCCCATCCTCATCGTCTGGATAGTGAAAGCCTGCTGTCTTGTACATGATTTCTAGTTAGTTCCAACTTCAATATGTCTACCCACATAACTTTTCCAGATCACTTGGTCCAGTCCTCTGACCTTCCAGATACTTGATCAACAAACCAGGCCTTCAGTTCTGTCTCAATTCAATGTATATTTATTATCTGGGACTCTTCCCCTTCTATACAAAGTTGAAAACAAGAATATTATTTAGGGTTTTGTCCACTGGCAGAAATTCTCTATACTACATACCTTTAAGGCCACCATTTAGGGCCGTGATGTCATTTTGGGTTAATGCCAACATACTGTGGTGACTTGTATGCGAACCTGACCTTTCCTCCTCTGTCAGATGATCACAGAGCACTTCCTGTGAGGCCATATGTATGACTTGAGGAAGAGGCATTGATTTAACATAATATGAGAGTCAGAACCATCCACTTGTTCCTGAACCACTCTTGTCTTCTGATCGCTCAGGTCTAGCTTTTACCATTTCAGGCTTGTGTGCCCTTCAGAAATTAAGACTCGTTGAGCCATCTGATATCTAGTTCATAGTGGGTAGCTCAGGTTGCAAAGTCTCCTGGCATCCCTGGTCAGTCACTCACTCTCTTTTGCACTTGTTATGTAAAAGTGAAATGATGTTACCCTTCCTATTTGTGAGGATCAAGACGTATTCATTCATCTAGTGCTAAAATTTCTGTGACCATACTAAATGTAAAGCTTTCGGATTAAGAAGCCATGATTGAGACTCCGTCATTACTGTGGTATGCATTATTCTATTCAATTTTATCACTTATAGATGGAAACCTGGCCTTCTCCAGAAGCTTTGTGAGGGTCACTAGTCTAAATTAAGCTTTTCTGTAATTTTTTTTGTGACGTAATATTTTCAAAATTTCTAGCACCTATAGCTCTCAGTGAGGGCTGAGCTTGCCCAATTACCGTAAGAAAAGCATCTGTGGCCCAGCAGCAGTGTCTCACACCTGTAATCCAAGCACTTTGGGAGGTCAAGGTGGGCAGATCACTTGAGGTCAGGAGATGGAGGCCAGCCTGACCAACATGGCGAACTATCTCTGCTAAAAATACAAAAGTTATCTGGGCATGGTGGCACATCCCTGTAGTCCCAGCTACTCCAGAGGCTGAGGCAGGAGAATCACTCAAACTTGGCAGGCAGAGGCTGCAGTGAGCCAAGATTGCACCGCTACACCCCAGTCTAGGCGGTAAAAAAAAAAAAAAAAAAAAAAAGAAAGAAAAGAAAAGAGAAAAGCATTTGTGAACTTTTATTCACTTTGCCATGTCAAGAAATTGTGACTAGCCTTGGGACATGGGAGGCATCTTCTTTTTCTCACACAATGGTGATTTCACATACCTGAAACTCATAAGGTATTTGTTGAGTTCAAAAGGTTGTTTTACTCCAAATATTATATTTGATTCTATTTATTTCATATATTAATCGTAAACCTTGAAAATATTTGATGATTTATTTTTTCCTGTTCCTTTCTTGGAGTATGTGAAAGCAGTATAGTCACTAGTCATATGGCGAGATATTATTATAAAAACAATGTTACATTAAACTCTAATGGTGCCTCTCTAAGTTTGCAAAGATGATGATAATATGTCACTTGTCTATTAGAAGACTCTAAATTAGTATCAAGTCTATCTCTTTTTGAAAGCAGCCTTCCCATATAATATTGTAAAAAATTCTGCATTTCAGAGGGAATATTTTTAGGTGTGATAAAAGATATTAGCATCCTAGATAATATTATTCCCTAAAGATCCCCTTATTTTGTGAATTGAAAACAATTACAACAATATTGTAATAAACAAGTTTGTAATTAAGGACTTTGTTCTCTAGCATAATTTCCCTATGCCATTTACCTTTGAGACCACCTTTGAATTATGCTGTGCTGGGCAGCTGTTCTTTACAGATTAACGCACATGTGTGGAGATGACTTGTCTGAAAATGCAACCAAAATCCTTTCCTCCTCCATCTGTTCATCACGGAGTACTCCCAATGAGGCCATATACATGAGCTTGGAAAGAGACATTGATTTAACAGAAGTGAGTGATATGAGAATTAGAATCATTCATTTGTTCATAAATTACTGTTGCCTTCTAACCTGCTCAGGTCAACCTCTTTCCAGTTTAGGCTGCATATCCGTCAGAACTTAAGATGTGTTGAATCCTATAATATCCAGTACATAATGTATTGTTGAGGTTGCAAAGTTTTTTGGTATTCCTGGTCAGTCACTTAGTATCTTTTGTATGCGCTATTTAAAAATGAGCTGATTTTGTCTTCTGTATTTACAAGAATACAGAAGCATGCATTCACCTGCTGCCAAAATTTGTGTGATCAATCTAAAGGCAAAGTACTCAGGAAAAGGAGATGTTATTGAGAAATTATCATTATCCACTATAATCCATTTAGTTTTAGCACAGACCAGACACGTTAATAAAAGAGACAGAAGGTGATAGCCATCTCCATTGCAGAAATATAGTTTTCATCTAAACATCTCCATTGCTCTATCCAAGTTCTTTTCTTTTGCATTATTTAGAAATGTCACTGAAATAATTCACATCTGTTATGTAATTATTTCTGTTTCAAATCCTAAAACTATTTCTCTGAGTTATCACATTCCTTATTTAATCTGGTAATATTTTCCAAGTTTCTACCATTAACTTGTTGCACGCTTTATTTCTAGCCTGCAGAAATATCTCTACCTTAATTTGAGCTGTCTATGTTGTAGTCATAATGGCCCTCTCCTATAAACAAATTACTATCATTGTTATGATTCAAGAGAAACATTGATGTTTCCCCAAATTAGAAGAGATTCCATTAAAAGTAAAAAGTAGATTTTATAAAAGGAACAATTATATGACTACAACTCCAGCAGTGAGAACCGTCCTAATATCAAGAACTCTTTCAGACAGGTGAATTTTCTCTCTCGGTTCCATTGCTCTTGTAGAAAAATTAGGTACACTTATGAAAACTTATGCTAAGATTTCAGCATATCACTCAAGGAATTGAAAGGGAGATTGCTTAAGTTATAAATACTGTCCTTTACAACATGAAACTTCTACACTTATTTAAATCTAACACTTTCTGCTGAGTCAGGTAGAACAACTAAGTTGATCATCAGACATGACAAAACCAAAGTATCTAATAAAGAAAACCATTCAGAAGAGGGAAAACCTGTTGGACTGTGAGTATATTGATGGGTAACTATTAGCAGGGAACTCCAGAAGAAGTCAACATGGAGAAGAACAGACAAACGTCAGACCAAAGCCATAAATGACATTCAGCCGTCAAGAGCCAGAAACACAGCAGTGAAGGCAATGAACGTCATGTTATCTCTTTGTACCTCATGCAGTCTCTTCCTCCACATAAAACTGACTTAACATTCATCAATGATATTTATCCATACTGTCTTTTTTCCTGAAGGAATAACATTCATGCTCCAAGACAGTGTTATATTAAATCAATAATAAAGAGACAGTATTCTTTATTGACTTCTTCCGGGCCACTCCAAACTATCATGAAGGATTTGAGATCTTCATTCATGGTTTTATATCTGAGATCAGTTTCTTGCTCCACAGCTTCCTCAAGGCACTTTTCACTTCTGTGTTCCTCAGAGTATAAATCAGAGGGTTGAGCAAAGGTGTTCCAAGTGTATAAAACACAGCTATCATCTTATCCATGGGGAAGGTGGTGGCAGGCCGTGTGTATATAAATATGCAAGGTCCAAAGAACAAGATGACCACAATGATGTGGGAAACACAGGTGGAAAGGGCTTTCTTTCTCCCTTCAGCACTGTGGTTTCTCAGAGAATGCAAGATGACGCCATAGGAGAACATCAGCATGACAAAACTCACTGTACAAATGGCCCCACTGTTGGTAACCAGGAGTAGGCTGACCACATAGGTGTCTGAACAGGCAAGTTTCAACAAGGGCTGCAAGTCACAGAAATAGTGATCGATCACATTGGGGCCACAGAAAGGCAAACTCAGGGCAAGAAAAATCTGAGCTAAAGAATGCACACAAGATCCCACCCAGGCCGCAGCCATCAACACACCACAGGCCCGGTGGTTCATGATGGTCATGTAGTGCAGGGGCTTACAGATGGCCACATAGCGGTCAACAGCCATGAGGATAAGGATGAAGATCTCCAGGCAGCCAAAGAAATGGAATGTAAAGACTTGGATCATGCACTCGCTGAAAGAGATAGTGCTCTTCTTTGAAAGGGCATCCACAATCATTCTAGGGGCTATGGAAGTAGAGAAGCAGGTGTCAGATAAGGATAAGTAGAAAAGAAAGAAGTACATTGGGCTCTGAAGTGCCCGGCTGGTCTTGATGGTAGTAATAATCAACAAGTTACCCAACAATGTCCCCAAGTAGAAGAAAAATATAATAACAAACACTATGTTCTTCCAAAAAGGATCCTGTGTCAATCCAAGCAGAATGAACTCAGTCACATTGCTATTCAGTTGCATGGCTTTTATGAATGAGGGGAAGAAGCATATGAAATTGTTTATCTGAAAAAAAAAAGGAATTAACTTATGGTATGCTACGTAATGTTATTAAGTATTTTATGCAAAATTAAGCATTTCTCATCAGAGACATTCTGTTAGTGGTTTCTTAATAAGTCACTTCAATACTTTGTTTCTCAATTTTGACGATCATTTCTTAGGATTTTTAAGAGTCTCAAATAAGTTACTTTGCTGTAGCATTCTTCACATGCAAAGCCTTGTTAGTTTTGGCATCATTCTGATTAATTTTGCCAATTCAGTGAATGTAAAACACTATGAATCTATTGTAAATTAACTTCATTTTTTCATTTTCAGTAAATATTAGTGTCTATATTTTGCATGGTTTATCACTCAGCATTTAGGATATACTAAACTGCCCTTGGAGATCCATGATATAAAGTCCCACACCACCATCATCCCATACAGAACGTCTTACTTATACATAGTTTATAATTACAGATTCATATAGATATATATTATTCATAAATACATAACAATCTCAACTTCTATGCAAAAATTTCCCCAGATATTCCAGGTTTAAAAGTGGCAAAGTAAACACCTACAGCCTCTAATTAATATGCTCCTACCTTGAAGTGTCATTATGATTGTACTGACTTGAACCCGTAAATACAAATAAATATTCTTTGATACTTGGTAATATCCTTAATTCTCCATTTCTAATTTTCTCTTTCTAATTCATTAAAGCACCTTTTGGAACTCTCAGAAGTCCTGAGTTTATATTTATATGAAAAGAAATGAGGATGGGATATTATTACTCACCAGTTTATGATTTCACAATTTAAGTTTTCAGCTTGAGCATTTTGTAACTGGGGTGGTTTGGAGGAATGTCAACAGAAAGTTGATGTAGGCCCAGATCATAGTTGTAATCTCCAGTAGAAGTCTTATCCACATATCTGAAAGCCCCATGTTCCTGGAGCAGAGCAGAGATTCAGAAGAGGGAGGAAAATGGCGAAAAAAGAGATTATAGTTAGTAGTTGACTTCTTCAATTTTTTTCCTTTACAGAAAAGTCAATGATTATTCAACTTTGAAATGTTATTTCTTTCAATGAAGATTTGTTTATTTTAATGTTACTACAATATTATCACAAGTCTTCACTTTCAAGAACCAAATCTTTACTCTAGATCTTTCTTGTTAAGATGATATTGGAAGGTACATACATAAACATCAAAATACAACTGGAAGTGTAATTTATTTTAATATAATCTAGAAGATGTGCTTAGCCTATTGTATTTCACTCCAATCCCATCCTTACCTTCAAAACATTGTGTTGAAAGTTGTGAGTTGGCCAAAGCAAACAATATGATAAAACAGACACAGAATTCTCCTAATATGTATTTCTTCCTCTCCCTGGATAAATTTTCTTCTCCTCAACAGATTTCAAATATACCTTATTTTCCTCCAAAACAAAACAAAACAAAAAAGCCTCTTGAGAAAATGATGAAGTTATTCACTTTGGAGTGCTCAAAATAAAAATGTATATGCATCTTTGGATTCTATAGCATCTGAAAAGTGTCCAAACTATATGGGAAGCGAGTTGGTATGTTAATCATTACAATAGGCTATTTTTTTCGTTATTCATTTAAAATAGTGATCCATCATGAAGTGTTTGTACTTGAGAAAATATGGTAGACTTTGGAGGCAATGGTCACTTTCGCCTCTAATTTTCCATGATTTGAGCATTCCTTTGAGTGTACAGCTGTTGGTCTGCATATTGGCAATCCCATCAGGCTATTTCCAGAACAAGCTTATTTACATGACATATTTAGACATAGTTTTTGTAGGTAAATTAAAATGATATAAATATCATTCCTACCACATATATAGCATATTATATTTCATCTTCAATATTTTACATTAGCCTCCACATTATCAGGTTTGCTCTAAACATTTTCTGAGAATTAGTTATTTAACTTTTCATATGAAGTCTCAAATGTGTATTAATTATCAATTATATTTTATGATACCTTCTAAGAAATGAGGAAGGAGCAATAATTCTATGCTGTGATATACAATACGCTTTTCAAAATTTTCACTGTGATGAAAATCTGGCATTCTCCAGAAATTTTGTTAAGGTCACTATTCCATAATAGCCTTTTCTCTAATTGTTGAACAGGCATAATATTTTCTAAGTCTAGTACTCATCAGCTTTTAGTGAGTAGTTATCTTCCCCAAGTAGCTTACATTTTTTTTTAATAGTGAAATTTTATTCACTCTGCCATCTCAAGAAACTGTACTAAACCTTAAGACATGGAAAGCTTCCTTTTCTCCCACCACAAAAAAGGTGACTTTTCATATGGCTGGTGCTCATAAAATGCTTTTTGAGTTCTAAAGAGCATTTTATTCCAAAGATGATGTTTCATTCCACGTTAACAGTACACTTTTAAACTTTGGGTTATTTTTTTTCCTGTCAATTTTTTCTCAGAGAATGTAAGAACTGTACAGTCACAAGACATATGGAAATATATTGTAAAATTATTTTGAATTAAAATGTGATGATAACTCTCTGAGTTCACAAAGCTGGAAATAATCTGTCACTTACATGTCAGAAGAGTCTCCAAATTAGTGTTGCCTGTACATCGTACATCCCTTTTTGAAAGCAGCCTTCCCATAGAAGAGTTTTAAAAATGTTTCTTTCTACATCTTGAGTGAATAGTGAAACACATAATGACGTAAGAGATGAGCATCCTAGAGAGAATTATTCCCTAAAGTTTTCCTTCATGTTGCTAATCAGAAACTTCTCAGATGTCGTGATGAATTTAGCTTTTGCTTTGTGTATTTAGTCAAAGCAAAAATTAAGTTAATACAAGTTAACCCTTCTCATATCCAGTAACCAGGTAGGTACAAGGATGAGGTCAAAATCAGAGCTTAGTGTTCAGTAATAACATTTCACATGAGAGAAAACTGAAACTCACAGAAGCTTGCCCAAGTTATATATTTAGTAAGTTCCGTATTAAGATCTGTACTAATGACTGTTTTATTCTGTGTTTTTTTCCTCTTTCTACATACTTTTTTACACTAGCCTAAGACCAGAGACTACTAGAAAGTGATGATGATGAAAAATATTTAAAATGCCTGAGTAGTGGCATCTCAGGTTAAGGATCTTAGAATTAAAGTAAGGCAATGAGGACAGGTTGAAATTCAGGTAACCACGGCATATATTAGTAAGACTATTCAGTAGATAGTTGAAAGTTTTAAAGTATAAATTTCAAGTCGGTTACAAGAACAGAAAACCATGGGGTGGCATGTTCTTGCTCATAAGTGGGTGTTGAACAATGAGAACACATTGATACACGGAGGGGAACATCACACACCAGAGCCTGTCATAGGTGGGGAGCTAGGGGAAGGACAGCAGGGGGTAAGGGGATAGGGGAGGGACAGGATTAGGAGAAATACCTAAAGTAGATGACAGGGTGATGGATGCAGAAAACCACCATGGCACATAAATACCTATGTAGCAAACATGCACATTCTGGACTTGTACCCCAGAACTTAGAGTATAATAATAATAATAAAATAAAACAAATTTCAAGTCAGTACTGCTGAATTTGATTTGGAAATCATTATTTGTGAATGGCAGTTTAAATAATGAGGTTGTGTGAGGTCATCCAAAAAAAAAAAAAAAAAAAACCAACAGATATTGAAGAATTAAGCCAAAACCAAAATATTTCGTTGCAACAACATTTAAAAGAACCCCCAAAGGATCTCAAGATACATGGTCAAAGGCTCATAATAAAATCATGAAAATATAAAACCAAATGAAAAGACTTTCAGCAAGCAGCATGTGAGTTTTATGCATAAGACCACATAAGCACTACAGGCTGAAATTCACACACACACAAATCCTGACTGAGGTGATCAATCACCGGAGAGATGTAAAATAGGAAAATTTCATATCAGGCAAGAACCCAGGAAAGAATTCTTATTTCATCCTCAAACTCTTAGCCAGTACTGTAAATTGTAAGCGTTTATTGAGGGTAGGAATCCCGTCTATGTTGTTCTCCATCATATCTACCCTAATAAGCACTTATAAACCACAATTTGCAGTATGCAATTAATAATCAATAGTAGTAATTTGTGAAATACTATAATGGATTAACGAATCGCCACTAAAGAACTTACTCATGTAACCAAATACTACCTGTACCCCAATAACTTAAGGGAAAATATGAAATAAATAAACAAATAAATGAAATAAAATAATAAAAATGAGAATAGAAATAAAAAATCAATAGTAAATGAATGAATAAAACAAAACTAAACTGAAAAAAAATTGATGACAATATATAATTATATTTTCTGTAAAACTACCTCTGTTATGGTAAATGAAATAAGAATCTTTTCTAATTCTTTCTGAACTGCACTAAGACCACTAATTTAGGAGGGAACAGATAGAAGAGGGGTCTGATCCTCCATCACAACAAATACTTCTTCAGGAATCCCTTTCATAGAAGTGATTTGTCGACGCAATCAATAGCACTGTGAGACATCAAGCCCATTATGGGACATTGAAAATGTTAGGTTGTCTTCATGACAGAATATAGTTTCCATGATGTGTGAATGTAGTATCAATAAGGAGGATGCATTCAACCTTTGCAGGACATTTGCTGTTGTGCTGCACAGCATCTAAATACCTTTCTTAGGTACATCCAACCTACTTCATAACGATGGCTAAAGAGGAGTTGTAAAAACTGCCTCAGTGAGCCCTGATTTTTCATGCCTGACAAGAGCCCGTTTTCCTGCTTGGATAACAGAACCCTGATTTTCCTCTGAAAAACCACAACTTGCCCAAATTCAGTATATGAGGTTTGGGTAGTACTGTCTCTCAAAAATGGAAATGTGGCTCCTGCTTGGTCAATTAGAAAACATTTACACAAAGCTATGATGATCAGATCAGGAATCTAGTAGCAAATGAGATGTAAATTCAGTGCTTTCATTTGAAATATTGAGAACAGTTGTTGTTTTTCTTTAGTTCTGAAAGGACAGACCCACAACTCCTGCCTATTATGTTACCAGGAGCAGAGAAAGTCTCATAAGAAATGAAACCAATACAGAAGGAGGCAGAACCAACAGACAAGTGGAAGAAAACAGTTCTATGAATGTCAACTGTAGAGTTCACCTATTTCAAAACTACTCTATTTATTTTATATCATTGCTTTTCTACCTTTATTTAAGTAGCACAACAAATACTTGTAAATTTGCATCCATCTCCAAAATTAAAATATTACTAATGATTAAATCTATTTTAATCCCTTTCCTATCCTGCCCCTGCCTCACCCTAAAAATAACCAATATCCTAATTTGTTCATGTATAGCTATTTTGTTTTTTAAAAATAAATTATCTTTATCACATGTGTATGTTTTTTATTTTCACCTGGTTTTGAATTTTAAATAATTTATGCTGTATGAAGAATTTTCACTTAATGTAGTTACTAAGTTTTGTATCCATTGTTGAATGTACTTGTAGAATTATTTTCACTGCTATACCATGTTTTATTGTGTCATCATTTCAAAATGTGCTTAACCATTATCCAGTCAATGAATATTTGACTAATATGAATAGTCCAACTATGAGCATTTTTTAACATGTCCCCTTGGAATGAAATTGAAAGGAATGCATTACAGGATATCCCAAATATTCAGTGTTATAGGACAATATTATAACATTTATAAAAGCAGCCCAGGAAATACAATCTCACTATGTGCAATAAAAGAAGAGGGCTGGAGTATTTGTAAGCAGACCTAATAGTCTCTGCACTATAAGGAAAGAATTAAATGGAAGAGTGCTCAATTTTGTTTTTGTTTTTATTAGGTACATGGATAAATTTGTAATCCACAAAAAACATGGGCTTGATTTTTGCATGTCAGCTTTAAAATATCAATACTTAGTCACTTGATATGTGTCATATTTAGACTAAAATAAATGTCTGAATAGATGCCTAGTAAAAGAGGTAGAATTTCTTTAAGCCATAAAGATGTCGCTTTGCTTATTACATAGTATTAGCTGTGTGATCTGGGATGTTAGATCTGAGGCATATAATTATGCTTATATTAATAGCAACATATTTACAAAAATATTTCCTTCTTCCCCCACATACTGGCATTAAAGATGATTTGCAGAGGTTAGCAGAGGCATAATAATAAAAATTTTAGAATACTGTATGATATATTAGGGTTCTTAGTTTCCTGGAATAGGCTGGGTTCAAAAGCCTGGCCAAGTAGAATATGATTTCCTGTTTGGAAAATGGTAATGAGATACTCTCTCATACAGTTTTGTTAGACAGCTCAGTAAATAGATGAACTTCCAGAATTGTGAGTCTTAAGCAGACCTGATAGCTTCTACTGGCAGACTGTGTACAGATACTATTGCCTCAAATATAGATTTACCTTTATCTCATTTGATAATATAAAACTAATATAATGTATTAGGTGATGTATAAATGTCAATTGCATATGCCAAGTGTCTCTCCAGGGTGTAATTTCTTGGGGCCAGGAGCTACACTGAGGTGACGGCAATGATATATTCTTTAGATCAGCCTTGCTTACAGATTCCTTCCTGCCTCTGGCTCATGAAGCAGGGAAGGGAAAGTGCACTCCCTAGGTCTATGGCAAACTGTGGTCAACATCACCTTCCAACATGGTCTCTTGGTCTCCAAGGCTGACCCAACACTTTAGTTACTCAGAATGTTTGCTGCCAAAACTGCTTCCATGCTAACGGGCACTATTGTTTATCAACTCCCCTGTGACAGCTTCTAGCAGCCAATAATTTCTTGGCCAGAAGCTTCAGCGCTGAATCCTACTAATGAGCTACCAAAAATGGGTCCCTAACTAGCATGCGCCAACTCCCCTAACATGGTAAATATTCCCTGAAGTCATTACATCAGTCATCTTCATCATGTTTCTCTATCCAGTACCCTACCCAGTCAAAAACTGTGCTAAGTCCTCATTCCTTTCTTTCAGCCTATGAATTCACACCAATTCTCTGCCTTGGCACAGGGTAACTTCCTGTTAACATTTTCTATCCTTCCTTTTACGCAGCTCCCAGGCAGAGATCTACTCTCATTCAAGAACTTCATATCTCTTGAAAGTTTCCGTTAATTATACTTATGGTACCTGTGGGTGCCTATTTAAAGTGTAGACAACTGTTTCTTGAATTTGAATACCTTGTAGCAGACTTTTAAATAGGAATGCTCTGAAGTTGAACTTTAGTCTTAGTATTTAGCCAAAACAATTTGTCAGCTTAGACTTCAATAATGAAAGGGCTAAAGAGCTAAATGCCTACATCCATGTCACTTCTGACATTTCTGCCCTTCACGGGTAGGACTACGCAGGTTACCAACAAGTACCCACAGGTACCATGTGCAAGTTAGTCATGACAATCAGATTCACTGTGACAATATGAATGTTGACTCTCAAATAATATCAAATATTGTTAAACATTCTAGAGTAACATGGAGAGAATATCTCTTATTTGTATTACCTTTTACACTTTGGTTTTTTGTTTAATATCAAACACTAACCAGATTTACATTCTTATAATATCAGTAATTATAGTACTAACCTCTTTTCCAAAATGAGAACACAGGAATGATAGCCACAGCTGCAACTGACACTAAATCGTTTCAGTAATATACATGAATAGGGTCACAAAGCAAAATGAAATTGAGCAACTTTTTTTTTAACTTTACATTTCCTATAGAATAAAATCTTATTTTTTTTCTTTGTTCCTCACACAAGTTAATAAAATTACCTGATAGGGCTAACATAGTTCTGTAATATTTGTAAGTGGGCATGCATAGACACAGAATCCATTAAGCTATCTGAAATTTGTCTTTTAATAATATTTTTACTTTTTGTTTGGTTGTGACATTGTAGAATATGATGGCCACTGGAAGGAATCTGAATGAATTTCTCCAGTAAGATGTTGAAGAAATGTTTCCAGGATAGGGAAGGAAAGAGGAAGGGGAGAAAGAAGAGTTAGGAAGCAGGATGCTGGGTTAAGTTACAAATGCAGTCTTCAGAGAAAAGGAAAATACTTTTTTCATCCATGGAGATGGTGAATGCTCTAGGTACCAGTTCTGGTACCCACTAGGATTTCCAAAATGATGCCTCTTGCTTGATTTTTAGCAGGGAAGGCCACAGAAGAAACTGATCTATGGTTTCCAGCTACTGGAGAACTAACAATTGTCAAGATTTCTATTCTTCCTATGTGGACCAGACAAGGGTGCTGAGTATGTAGGAGAGGCCACTATAGTATCAGAGGTATAAGTGGTGTATGGTTAAGTTAATCGATTAGGGATTCTATCTGAAATCAGCTTTGTGGGTTATACCATGTGGGAGCTGAGGCCTCTGGGAACATGGGATCAGAGCTTCTTCCATAGGTCATAGATATCCATAATGAAATGTACTCAGATTGGAGTGGAATTTATTTGAGCTTAGAGTCATTAGTTTCCTTCTGGATCACCTTGGTGTCAGCTTTGGCAAACTCTAACCTCAGGATCTATAGCTTCTTAGTATGGGAGCAAATGCCATGCAACACATATTCGGCCACTTCTGCTGTCACTTCAGCTGCCCAAGGTGACAATCTTGGTTGCCTGGATATAATTTTGATCAATGACATTGGTTAACTTAGCTATTCTTGACTGTTTTGAAAAATTAGCTATTCTTGACTGTTTTGAAAAATTCCTACTCTTTGTGTTTATTATGTGATCTGAATTTTTCAAAATTACAATTTAGTATGTACATCATTTTGAATATTTTTTTTTCTAATATTTTTATGATGGTAAAGTGAGCATTCTGTTTTTTCTTTTATCACTATCATATGTGAAGCATTTGTTTGAAAATGCTTTTTCCTGAGGAATTCCTAACCTAAATGAATTAAATATTTTAAAATAAAATAAAGTTATTAACAATTATTTTACATTTTAAATTTCAATATTATATAAAGATTAGACTTTTGACACACGTTAGCTTCAATTATTCTCCTTGATTTAAAATTATTTAAATAAAGAAAATTCTTGGCTCAAAAAGTCTCTAAAATTCTTTCCAAAATTTTATGTTATGAACATAACTTTTTGTTTCATGGAAAGGCCCTATGTGCAAAGTGACTTCCAAACAGAGAACGAGCTGAGAAACCAAAGGATGAGGCAGACAAATTCAGTTTATTGATTAAAAAGGTGATTAATTGGGGAAACTTACAGGCAGAAACATGCCACAAGACAGATAAATTTCTGCACCAAAACCCCCAAGACCCAAGGATCATATCTCAGGGAAAAGGTATATGTGCTCTGGGAAAAACATGTAGGTGGCTAAGAGAATCTACAAGCATCACAGCCTATGATGTATTCAACAATATCAAGGGTTGTCTTAGAAGAAAAGTGAAACTTACAGTGAATAGGCATTTCTACGTAAATAATAATACATCAGCTAGACATCTGGGAGGCATTCTTAGACATGGGGTTAATCGGCAGTTGCATGAAGGATTAGCATCTAAAGTAGAGTCGCTCTTGTTCCTACACCTTTAATATTTCGTTACATATCAATCTATTTTCCTATTTATTTAATTACTTGAAGTATCTTAATTGTGTTATGTCTTTCTTCACCTGCTATAAAGAAATACCTGAAACTGGGTAATTTATAAAAAAAAAAAAAAAGAGGTTTAATCAGCTCATGGCTCCACATGCTGTACAGGGAGCATGGCAGGATCTGCTTGGCTTCTCAGAGGCCTTAGGAAATTTTCAGTTATGGTGGAAGATGAAGGGGAAGCCAGTTGTCTCTAGTACATTTATAGATATTTTCATTTTAAATTTGTATCTTTTAAAAATTTACCATGTTGTAGGTAATATTTTTCCAGATAGTTGTGCATTGCCCAGCAACTTTCTGGAATAACAATTATTTTTTTCCAATAATTTGAGATACCTACCACCTTAATCTTATTCCAAAATTTAGTATCTGTTAGGGTTAGGGGTCTGTGTTCAGTTGTAGTTATTGCAGTTTTGTTCTATACTTTAATATCTCATAGGCCTTTCCTCCAATTTTTAGTCTAAAGTTATCAGACAAGATTTTACATATTTTTAAATATAAACAAATATGGCTTATTAAAAAATAGTTATTTTACTGGAAAACTCTTTAAGGTGTAAGTTAATTTGTGGAGAGTTGAAGTCTTAGGATGTTGACACCTTTAGGGCATCAGTGAGGATTGGTGATATTAGACAGAAAATTTCTGGAACTCACACAGGACACGGTGCAGTTTGGGTTTCCCACTCACCAGAATAGAAAAACATAATTCTCAGTGCCCCAGGGAAAGTATTCAGAAATGGTTGGCCTCAGTAGTGAGTTAACAAACTATCCTAAACCAAACACTACTCTAGTTCACTAAACAAAGTTCAAAAATTCTTATAGGAATGCAAAATATCTGGCAAACAAGGTAAAGTTCATACTGTTTATCATTCAAAAACTTTATCAAATATGTAAAGTAGCAGGACTAGATAATCCACAATCAGAGGAAAAGCCAGTTCAAATCAACACAAAAATGACAATCACTTTTGAATTTGTAAATTGAATGCATTTAAATAATTGTTATAACCATGTTTAATATTGTCAAGATAACAAAAATAAAATGGAACATGCTATGCAGCTGTATGAAAAACATAAAAAGACCCACATTGAAATTTTAGTAATTAAAAAATGCAATAACTGAGATAAAACCACACTGGATGGAAGATTAACCAAAGGTTGAACACTGCCTAAGACTGACCACCGCAGCAAGAAAGGTTAGTGAACTTGAAGGTATACTGACTATCTAAATTGAAGAAAAAAAACAATGAACTGAAAAATAAATAAACATAACTTTGATGCACTGTGAGAAAATGTCAAATAGCCTAACATATAAGTAACTGGAATCCTCACAGAATACATTTGGAGAAAGAACAGAAAAAAATTATATGTGAAGAAATAATGGCCAAAATTTTTCCAAATTTGATGAAAATTATAAATCCACAGATCCAAGAATTCAACAAACTCTAAGCAAAAATATTATAAAGAAAATTATACTAAAGGGTATTTTGCAACAAATTAGTAAAAGTGATAAAAAGAACATTTTAAAAGCAGCCAAAGTGAAAAACACATTATATACAGCCGAATAAAGGTGAGAATTGCAGATTTCTCACCAGAAACAATGTAATCCAGAAGACTGGAGCAACACGGTATTGTCAAACCAGAATCAACACTCAGCAATAACATCTTTTCATACACAAAAAATATGAATGAAAGACTTTTAGATATTTAAAATTCAAGAAATGCATCAGCACCCAACTGTACTACACTAAAGGTTAAGCTAGTCTTTCAGTCAGAAGAAAAATAATTCCAGATGGAAATCTGGATCTACTGAATGGAATGAAAGCCATGAAAATTGATCAGTGTATGAGCAAATAGAAATATGAGTTCTATGTCACCAAAGTCAACGTTGATTTATGTTTCCTTATTGAAAAATTTCATTTTGTGATAAAATAAGATAATTTGCATCTTAATATTTTTCCATCTATTGATTAAATATTAAATACCCAAATGTAAATGCCAATTTGATGTAGCTACAACACCCCTTTTAAAGCCTCTGAAAGTTAAGAGTGCTGTCTCCTGTAACACAGACCAAAACCAGGGTATAAAATCAGCTTATGGTAATTTTTAAATTTTATTTTATTTTATGTATTTATTTATTTATTTATTTTTTATTTTTTTCCCCATTTATTTATTTTATTGCATTTTAGGTTTTGAGATACATGTGAAGAACATGCAAGATTGTTACATAGGTACACACGTGGCAGTGTGATTTGCTGCCTTCCTCCCCATCACCTACATCTGGCATTTCTCCCCTTGCTATCTCTCCCCAGCTCCCCACCCCCCACCGTCCCTCCCCTATTTTCCCCCAACTGACCCCAGTGTGTAGTGCTCTCCTTCCTGTGTCCATGTGTTCTCATTGTTCAACACCCTCCTATGAGTGAGAACATGCGGTGTTTGATCTGCTCTTCTGTCAGTTTGCTGAGAATGATGGTTTCCAGGTTCATCCATGTCTCTACAAAGGACCCAAACTCATCGTTTTTGATGGCTGCATAATATTCCATGGTGTATATGTGCCACATTTTCCCTATCCAGTCTATCGTCGATGGGCATTGGGGTTGGTTCCAGGTCTTTGCTATTGTAAACAGTGCTGCAATGAACATTCGTGTGCACGTGTCCTTATAGTAGAACCATTTGTAATCGTATGTATTCATGAAGTACAATGTGATGTTTCAATACAAGTATACTTTACGGAATGACCAAATCAGGCTAATTAACATATCAATTACTTCACATACTTATCATTTTTTTGGTAGTAAGAGCATTTAAAATACAACCTTTTAGCCATTATTAAATACATTATAATTGATTACAGTCACCCTGCTGTGCAACAGATATTGCAAAACACATTTCTCCTAACTGGAACATACCCTTTGCCTAACAGCTCCCTTTTCCTGATCCATCTCCTTTCTCAGCTTCTGGTAACCCCCATTCTACTCTCTGCTTCTACAGGTTTGACAGTTTTAGATTCCACATGTAAAAGAGATCATGTGTTTGTCTTTTTAAAAGCCTCATAAACTATGAAAAATATCAAGTTACCAAAATGGCCTTAATTTATGAAGATTCAGTTAATTTTAAAGAATGGCTCTCTACTGTATAACTGCTTTGCACACATTTATCAATATAGATAAATGCCCTGTCCTGTGAAATCAGAAACAATCCTCCCAAGAGTAGTATCCTGTGGTCGTGGAACTGTTACATGCTCTAGGTGAAAATTTAACTGTGTAAGAAGAGTGACTTTAACAGTCTGCTCCATGAAAACTGATTGGAAGCACATTTACAATGACAGGTACAATAAAGTGGAAGAAGTTTGCTAATTGTAGGAAGAACTAGAAACAAATACTTGAAATAAAATAAGAACAGATGAAGCTCAAGACTGCTTCTGGGACAGCTGCAGCTTTGGTATCTGGACTGCCTCCAGATTTCAAATGTCTTAAAATCTATTTGGAGGGGGGTTAAAACAGACCATTTACAGAACTAAAAACTGAAGTCCAACACTTCCGATCATTCAGAGAAAAATAGAAGGATAAAGACTTTCAATCTGCAGGGCAAAAGAAAAGCTTATTAATAAGGGGGTTGACAATACACTTTTTTAAAACAGGGAAATTTGTCATTTATGTGGACAAATAAGCTAAGGCCATGTGTGGATATAGATAAATTATCAGAACCATTTAATAAACTGTTACAAGAACAAACCACACACCCTAATCTCTGCTCAGATTACGACAATCTGGTTAATTGTAATTTCTGTACCTAAACACCCGTTGACTAATTTCCTTCCCACAAGGTGGTGCTCAAGTTAAATAGCAAGCCAAGTTGCAGTTCCTTGAACCTCACCAAACTCAAGTTTAATTTAATCCTGGATGACTTCGTAGATTTATTTATGTCTTCAGAAAATGTTAATGAATTGAGTGAATTTTTTAGCAAGTTGTGCCTCACCCGATGAGTGTTACTTTGAGACCACACTCACCGGTCTCACTTTAAATTCATGACCTACATCTCAAGTAAGCTTGTGAAGTGGATAGTTCAGCACCCTGGAGGTCCACCGTCCATTAAAGGATGATTTCACACCCCTCCCTCTATCTTTAATAGCTCCTTCCTTTTCCTCAGTGTCAACCGATGACTCTACTCTCTACTTCACAGAGAAATGGTAAATCGATCGGGAAACTATTTCTATAAACGCATATCATCCTATCACCCCCACCCCCCAGCCCTTGTGCCCACATAGGGCCCTGTCGTTACAGAATCCTACTACTTGTAACCTATCTGTGTTACTATCTAAAGGCAGTACCCTCCACAAATGCACCAGACCACATTCCTCTGTGGAATATAAGAGCAATGGTCTAATAATTCACTGCTCTATCTTCTTAGCAACTTTTTCTCTCTACAGGATCATTGCCATCATCATGAAAACATCCCATTTTGTCTTCTGTCTTGCAAATTCCTTTCTCGTAGTAGAATATCCTCCAGATTTATTCATGTTGACACAAATGATAGAATTTCCTTTTTCATGGCTGTATAATATTACATCGTGTATGTAACATATATTTTTTTCTATTCATCCACTAACAAACACTTAGGTTGTTTCATATCTTGCCTATTATAATTAATAAGAATGTTGAAATAAACATGGGGATGCAGACATCTCTTTGACTGATTTATTCCTGCCAGGACAGCCACTCTCTGTGGGAGCTTTGACAGGAGAGGGTGTGTGTGTGTGTGTGTGTGTGTGTGTGTGTGTGTGTGTGTCAGATGAAACACAATGAAGAAGTGAAACCAAAATGCATGAAACAGAAGAAAGTTATGACTCACAGGTTTCAGAGAGGTGAAGGGTGCCCACAAGAGGTTGACCGAAATCCAGAGGAAGTAGGGGCCTAAACCAGGGGAAGCAAGAAAGAGAGGATCTGTGGGACTATGCCTTTATTAAAGTCCATGGACATTAGCCTTTAGGTTTTCCTGCAGGGGTTGTGAATTTGGCTAAAGAAAACTGATAAGTAAAGGGAGAACTGACCTACAGAGCTCTGACACTGACTGTTAGGTTTTATCAGAGTCAGCAATTGTAGGGTGTGCTGGGTTGTGGGTCAACAAGATGAGGAACAAACAAGATATATCACAAACAGCCGGGCCAAAGGTGGCAGAGTGTGACTGGGGTTCAGGCAATTTGTGTTGGCCCTAAAAAGAAATGCCGAGGCAGCAACCTCGTTAAACACCTTTATCACAGGAAGGAATGCAAGCTATAAGCCATTACTTCCAAAATGGTGGAGTATCACCTAAAAATGTCAGTTTTGAAGGAATTGGAAATAATTTAAATAAACATTTTTTTTTGCCTAGATGCGTATTTTCTGATCGCGGTGGCAACTTCCTGCGCTCACATATGATTTCTGTGCAGGCAGTGGAATCCAGAGATGAGATTTGACTGAGATTTCTGTCAGTTTGTATGTTCTAGTTACTGTAAGATTGTGGCCCTTCTGCAATTCAGGTACAGATCACTGTGGAGAAACATGATTTAATGGTTAATACTGTGATCTACATTTCTGCTTGTGGAGTAGCATGTGGGTCTGGCCCCAGGGATGTTCTTGCCCCTGAGAACACCCTATGATTAAAGAAAATAGTTGGAAATTCGCTAGATTATGAATCAGCATCTCCATCATTGGAGAACTAGCCTCAAGGGATACAACTAGAATGATGTGTTTGTGACCTATCACAGCAGCTCAGATGGGCAAAACACACTCGTATAGCCCAGGTTACTCACTCAGTCAGTGGAGATCATATATTCATGATGCACCTACTCAGAAACGGACCCCAAACTTCTTCCACATTCATCTAAAGTACAGTCAACTGGAATTCAAAAAGAAACATGAAACGACTTGGTAAAGGCTGTACGTGACTACCTTTTTAGCAGTTGTTCTTAATGGGAGGTTGTTTTTAGTTATCAATTCCTTGGTCTCTCAGGAAAGTTATTTCTCCATTAGGCTTACAGATTCTTATTACTTCTGCTTTAAAACTTTCTTTGAAAACACTGGGAATCCTAGTTCTATAAATCTGACCAAGATTTAATAACTGATTGACTTTTCCCCGATTTATAGCTGGAAAACTTACTTCCACAGTCAAGAACATCAACTTGAAATAAATTCACCTGTCTTTGACTTGAAGCAGTAACTTCATGTAAATTAATTTTGGGTGTGATAAGATCTTTCTTTATGACTCAGATGACCTTAGAATCTTTTACAGCTCCCAACTTTTAAATGGCTATAAAAACTAAGCTTTAAAATTAATATTATTTGGTTAAATATTTAGCATGTAGATTTTAGTTATTGCACAGAATTATAGCACAGAAATTACTTTAAAATTATTAGTTAAATTAATTTCATTAAGTTTATGCATCTCTAAAATTATGTCTTTTATATAGTATGTCAATAATTCACACTCAAAACCTGTTTGCTCTAACTTTAAGCAATATTTATTCCTAAATAAGAAAATTCAAGTTATAAACTTGGGTTTATAGTAGATCTATAATTTAAGGTAGAACACATTGTTTTGTTTGATCTATCTACTTTTGTACCCCTTTTAGCAAATTTAAAAAAAAATTAAATGAACCAGACTCTAAGAAATAAAAATTGGTAAGTGAAATAATATGTGTTCGTTTCCAAAGAGTGCTCATAGTAAGAAAGGAAAGCAGTACAACTATTATATTTCTCTATGTGTCGAAGACAACTACTAAATTTAGTTACAAGTTTATCTACCTATAGAAATGGCTTGACAGATGGTGATGTGCTGGTGATGGTAGTGGTGTTGACAATGCAGGTAATTTAGGAACATTTTGAGAAGGCACTAACAACATATTATAGACTCCAATTTCAAAATTTACATTATTTCCACTTCTACCTCTAAAATGTAGAGTTAGCTACATTGTCGCTAACTAGTCCCTAGTTTTATGAAAAGAGAAACGAATTGGGAAGTTATGTGCAACAAGGGATTGTTTTGAAGTCCTCCAGTGATAAATCCTAACTGACTAGTTGAATAGTCATAGAGCTTCATGGTCTATCTAGGTACTTAAGCATTCATTTGGAAAAATAAATTACACCTATATATATAATGTATATTTGTGTGTGTGTGTGTGTGTGTGTGTGTGTGTGTATGTGTGTCTGTGTGTCTGTGTATTTATCCAAATAGAATTGAGGAAGAAAGATAAGCCACAGAAACAGGTTTTCTGGAATTCAAATTCAAGCTACATCACTCATTAACTCTATTAGTTTGAGGAAGCGACAAACTTACCATGATAAATTCTAATTATTGTTATTAATGTTGTTTTTAAAATGAGCATATTTATGAATCTACTTAGACCAAAATAATTATCACTGTATTTTATCTAGTAGTATATGTTTGCTGTAAAAGTTCTGAATTATTTTATTATATACAATGCATACCTATTAGATACTAAAAATGAAAATAATAAAATTGAAAAGTAAGAAATGTAAAAAAGGCAAATGAAATTATAGAAAGGAAAAATGTCTTTACTACATTATTGATGGGAATGAACATTTTGGAAGCAAAATTTAGCAATGCCTATTCATGCTTCAAAATGTTCATATTCTTTGATTCTGCAATTATGTTGTTGAAAATTATCTTACAGAAATACGATTTATTCAATATGTATATATATACATGCATATATGTGCATATATACACATGTGAATACATATATACATGTATACATATGCATATATGTATACAATGTGTGTGTGTATATATATATGTATACACAAGTCCACATACCATATATGCAAACTTATACAGATTTTCAATGCAGCATAGCTAAGTAACCGAAAATAGAAATAACACAGATCTTCACACAGTGACAAGTAGTGCTGCCAATGATATTTATTAAAATTAGAGTATAACTATTAATTGTGGTTTTCCTTCCTTCTATATTAACTTCTTCAGTCTCAAGTCAGGTGTAATTTGATTTTCAAAACTATCATTCTGTACCAGTTCTGGGTTTTTCCTATCTTGACCACTTTTGATTCTTTCAGTTATTTTCCATTCTTAGCTTTGAATTTAGTTTCATCATTTACTTTTTCTCTATTAAGTTCCTCAAATGCATGTAAAGGGAACTTAAAGAACAAAGAGAAATTGTTATTATATTGGTGTTTCTAATTCAGATTTATTGATGCAGGCGTTAGCAAGCATTAACTCAGTTGCAGCTGTGCCATCCTAGATGTGAAAGAATGAGAAGCAAAGGAGCAGAACAGATGAAAAAGGAACCATGCGACTTATAGATTCCCTGGGGTGCAAACAAAAAAAATTACAGTATATGTTTGTATGCATTGGGACCTATTGCTGTATAATTACTACGCTGCATGTACAAATATACTAATTTAGTATTTCTAAGTACAAATGCACATATGAAAGAAGAAGTCATCCTTAGTAAGTTGAAAAGTATTCCAGAAGTCAAAATTAGAACCTGGTATATGTGACTCGCAGCCCCTGCTCTGTGTCTCACACTGCACAATGTCGCTTTGTCCCTCCTCTGGGGCTTTATACAGCTGATCCACCAGCTGAGAATAGCCCCTGGTCCTACTTTATCATAGCCGCAGTCTACCTTTAAGAATTAAATAGTTTCTTTTCTTTCATTTCTTTATGAAAACAGTTCAGTTATTTCTATTCAACGGTTATTTCTATTGTCATTATTTTACCTGCCCCTTATTTAAGAAAATAGTTCACTTTTGACAATTTTTTGGAGTATCTGTTGTCTACTTAAATTAGTAGGGAAAGTGAAGTAGACTTGGAAACAAAAAAAGAAAGCATTAGTTATAATTTCCCCCGTCTTTCCTAGAACAGCGCTTTCAAAAAAGAATCCCTTACGACCCACTGTGAAAAGATATGCCATGAAGGTGGCTGACGGTGTGATACAACATTGAACTGGAAGTTCAAGGTACAGTCTAATTCTTGATGTAGACTGAGGTGTCTGGGAATACACAGGGTAAAGGATGACAGAAAATTGTTCTCAGTGAACTGACACAAGAACAGAAAATCAAACACAGCATGTTCTCACTCATAGGCAGGTGTTGAACAATGAGAACACATGGTCACAGGGAGGGAAGCATCACACACTGGGGTCTATGGGGGTGGGCTAAGGGAGGTACAGTGTGGGGTGGGAAGGTTGGGGAGGGATAACTTGAAGAGAAATGACAGATATAGGTGATGGGGGAATGGAGGCAGCAAACCACATTGCCATGTATGTACCTATGCAACAATTCTGCATGATCTGCACATGTGCCCCAGAATCTAAAGTACAATTAAAAATAAAGAAAATATCGTCATTGAGCTTATTGTACAGGGACATAGCAACCAGGCTCTAGAACAGATTTACTTTTGCACATGGAGGATGGGCCGGCACCAGTATCATCTATGTCCCACTGCTCACTGCATTTTCCTTCTGGTTGGTAAATGAGATTGATGCCCATTGCATCCTCAGTATTCTCAGGAACTTTGAGAAATATGAAAGAAGTAGCAATTCTTAAGCATCTGCTTTTGGAAACCAGAGAAACATGGAATAAACATGAAATAATGATACACAGAAAAAACATCTTTTGAGTAGGCAAAATAAATATTCAGGCTGGTGAAAGTGGAGGTGGGCAGTGGGGAGAACTGGTTAGCTGAGGGCACAGATAGAGGCACTAGGCAAGCCTGGACTTTACAGACATGTGACGTAATCAGGAAAACTAACACAAATACTGCACTCCCAACCTTTACGGGTGTTACCTCCATTCGCCTTCACAGCAGTTCTGTGAGCCAAGAGGCAGAAATACTGGGGGGCTGTGAAGCAAGGCAGTTGATAGCCTGTGTATTGGGGTTAGTCAGGTGCCTGCAAGAAACTGTGAGGCGGCTACACCATTTCTCTAAGCTTCAGTTGCTGCTTTGAAAAAATCCAGTCATAATACTTACTTCATATGGCTGTTCATGACAATCAAATGAGAAAACGCCCTTTAGCCATGGCCCATAATTAGTAAGCAATACAAACGTGGTAGCTATGGCTTCTCTTCTACCAATTGTGCTGCTGCAGAAATTGAGGATTGGGGAAATTGAGATGACAAAGTCAGGATGTAGCCTGCCTAGGACTTATAGGTAGGCTTGCTGTGTCTGACTTCAGGAACATACCCTTTGAACAGAAAATCAAGTATGAAAAAAAATAACAGGGTGTGAGTCTGGCAGGAAGTGAGTGGCACTGGGCATGTGTATTCTGGAGTAGTGGCTTCCATTTTTCTGAACATGAAATGAACCACCCCTCTAAGGAAATCTTACACAGAGACATGAACAATTAATACAAATAACAACTGAGTGTTTGTGTTTGAAGAGGACGCTCATCTGGGGAACCATCCTTATACCGCAGATGAGAAAACTGAGGTTCAGAGATGCCAGTCGCATGCCCAAATACAGATCAAGTTAGTGATGTAAACCAGAATAAAATCTACTTCTCATTTATTACTCCCAAGCCAGCGTTCATTTTGCTTTACAAGGATTGTTGCAAAAAAGAACTTAGTCCTTAGGCTAAAAAGGAGAGGCTGAGGTTAAGTACAGCTAGTGCTCGACTTACGACCACGATTGGTTCCGACAGACCGGTCGTAACACGATTTGGTCGTAAGTTGAGCAGGCTATATGTACAGTACTGTGAAATGATGTTATAAAAATCTTTAAGTCATATTTTATCATAATTTTCTTTCATTATTGTTATATATCATAATTTCCTTTGTTCATTTTATGCCATTTGTATCATCTCTACACCATTTTGTTTCTTATTTTTACATTCATCAGGTTTAAGTAAAACACTGCATTACCAGTACAACTGGTTTAATATTTGCAAAACATACAAAATTACAAAATACAGGTGCATACAAAAATACAAAATACAGGTGTAATAAATGCCATAGGAAACATTTTCCCAATTGCAAAACATATCAAAATATATAAACATGTACGAAACATTTTATTGGCCGTTTTTGAATTTGATCTTTCCAAATATATAGCAATTTCTCCATTTCGTGGATGGGCCCGCTTCGTTGCTTTGTTATAACTGTTGATCGCATGGGTGCAGAACCTTTCACAGCTTCATGAATTCTTTCTTTATCTTTCAAAATCGTTGACACAGTCGAGTGTGATAACTTCGTATCACATGCGATCACATTCACTTTCTTTCCTCCTTCGTACTGCTTAATTACCTTCATTTTCGTGTCAAGATCGATGGCCTTTCTTTCCTTCTTGGCAGGCTGAGGCGTAGACAAAGACAATTTCCTCTTGGTAGACATCTTGGGAGGGGTTTGATGAAAAATATCCAAGACACAAAACACAAATTGCTCTACTGAGTCTGGGATAACATTTGAAATGGTGCACGCGGAGATGGTAGTGCTGCTGGAAGCTGGTCCACACTGTCGTACGCCCAGCTGGGCAACGTTTGTGCTGCCAGACGTGGATCAGTCGTGGCTAACGATTGTGGTCGTAAAGTCGAATGGTCGTAAGTTGCATGGGTCGTAAGTCGATCATTACTTGTAATATACGACACTTCCACAGTTTCCTGTGGTTGTTCAGCACTCAGTGTAAGGGATGGGGGTGGAGTGGGTTACTGAAAAGCAAGAGTTACTTCTCAGCATTCATAGAGAGGTATAATCCAAATATCAATGTGAAGCTTTGTTTTGTGCAAAATTTCTTAGCTGTGGTGTCCAGGGTCTGCTTTATGGTCCCTAGTAATATGAAGTATGCTTCACTGCAGGTTTTTCTCTTGTTTGCAGTAGTAACTCCGCTGCAATACAGTCTATTCTTCTTTTATCAAGTGGTGATACATACTAGGTATGAATCTGAGCTGTGTGGTCAAAATGGCAGCTCCAGCACAAACTAGTTATATAATCTGGTGCGAGATATTTAACTTCCAAGGGCTTCACTCTCTCTTTACAGTGGGAGTAGTACAGGTACCTACCTCATGTGATATCACGAGGTTTAAATAAAATAATACAGCTAACATACCTGGCATAGTCCCCAGCAGCATCGTCAGCCTAAAAGCTAATTGCTTAGTTGTTGTCATTTTGCTGAGAAATCCTTTGTTCCATTTAGGAAACTGAAAGGAATGACATAGGCTAATTCAAGGTTCAAGTCAGTTATATTGGGCATCTGGAGTTTTGCTGAACCCCGTGATGGTTTATCATTTTCATTATTGAACAATATATTAGTCAGGGATTATAGAGTAACTACTTTTAGGTATATGATGATAATTTAAAATTTAGAAGGAAAGCACAAAATTACAAAAGAATAAAATTTTTTTTTTTGGAAGAAAAGCACAAGAATTACCTACTTCATCACATTATTTTTAAGATAAAGCAGGATAATAACTGAAATATATTTAGCATAGAGATTGGTGAATGATAATCTCACAGTATAATTACTAGAGAAGCTGTAATGATATTTGAGGGTACTGATTCTGACATCAGAAAATGTGGTTCAAATTCTAGCTTCACTACTGAATAGCTATGTGACCTTGCTTAATTTCTTTAAACTCTATGAGAGTAGGTTCCTATTTCTGTAAAACAAAGCTAACCATAGAATTATTCTAGTGCCTGGAATAAGGAATTGCCCCCAAAGTGAGATAGATGCTAAAAAAGTTATCTATTGATTATTATTATTATAAAGGTAGGAGAAGGAGGAAAAAATCTATTTCACATGAAAACACAATCTAGAAACGGAGGAGAAAAGGCTTAGGGAAACCTTGCATAAATAAAGCACTTATCTTTTACATTATTTAGCACATTCTTACAAGTCAAATGTCTGGATGGAGAATAGATGAATAAAAACCAACAACAAATTCCCCGAGGTCCTGGAAATACAGGAAGCCAAATTAGCCACCAATTATAAATCATATCTTGTTTATTTAGGATTTTCAACTCTCAACTGGATTCATATCAACACCTGATAAATGGAAAATCGAAACAACGTGACCGAATTCATTCTTCTGGGTGTCGCAAAGAACCTGGAGCTGCGGAGAATATTTTCTGCTGTGTTTCTCATCATGTATGCAGCCACAGTGTTGGGGAATCTTCTCATTGTGGTAACTGTGATCACAAGTCAGAGTCTGAGGTCACCTATGTATTTTTTTCTTACCTTCTTGTCCCTTTCGGATGTCATGTTCTCATCTGTCATTGCCCCCAAGGTGATTGTAGACTCCCTCTCCAAGAGCACTGCCATCTCTCTCAAAGGCTGCCTGACCCAGCTCTTTGTGGAGCATTTCTTTGGTGGTATGGGGATCATTCTCCTCACTGTGATGGCCTATGACCGCTACGTGGCCATCTGTAGACCCCTGCACTACACGACCATCATGAGTCCACGGGTGTGCTGTCTGATGGTAGGAGGGGCTTGGGTGGGGGGATTTATGCACGCAATGATACAACTTCTCTTCATGTATCAAATACCCTTTTGTGGTCCTAATATCATAGATCATTTTATATGTGATTTGTTTCAGTTGTTGACACTTGCCTGCATGGACACCCACAACCTGGGGCTCTTAGTCACCCTCAACAGTGGGATGATGTGTGTGGCCATCTTCCTTATCTTAATCGCATCCTACACGGTCATCCTATGCTCCCTGAAGTCTTACAGCTCTGAGGGGCGGCATAAAGCCCTCTCTACTTGCAGCTCCCACCTCACAGTGGTTGTGTTGTTCTTTGTCCCCTGTATTTTCTTGTACATGAGGCCTGTGGTCACTTACCCCATAGACAAGGCAATGACTGTGTCAGAGTCGATCATCACACCCATGTTAAATCCCTTGATCTACACGCTGAGGAATGCAGAGGTGAAAAATGCCATGAAGAAACTCTGGATGAAATGGGAGGCTTTGGCTGGGAAATGACTGCAATGCTGAGAACATCATGTGTTTCCCAAAAGGAGAAGTCATTCTTTCAGGAATGTGTAGGAGCTGAAACTGTCCATTCTTCACTGGCTGTCAAAGGAAGCTCTTTTTTGAGATGGAGACTCTCTGCGTCACCCAGGCTGGCGTGCAATGAACTAATTTACACTCCTACCACGATCTCGGCTCTGCAGTCTCCACCTCCTGGGTAATTCTCCTGCCTCAGCCTCCCCAGTAGCTGGGACTACAGGCACGTGCCATGACACCTGGCTAATTTTTGTATTTTCAGTTGGATGGAGTTTCACCCTGTTGCCCAGGCTGGTATCAAACTTCTGAGCTCAAGTGATTCCCCTGCCTCTGCCTCCCAAACTGCTGGGATTACAGGCATGAGCCACCGTGCTAGCAGGGAGGAAGCTTTTAAAATTGTAAAATCAGGTTTATGATTCAGATTCTGTGCAATTTAGAGATTAAGATACTCTCCATTCCCTTGTCTTGGAAACTCTTTGCCTTGTCCTAGGAGTCTCTTATCTTGCTTTTGTTTCCAACTCCAAACACATTTGAGACCCTTGCCTCTTCCCTCACTGTGCATCAGTCATATTTTTTTTCATCTGTCCTTAAAACTGTGCAAGACTTTGCTCACCTCAGTGCTTTTGCTCTTATGTACTTTAAGTTCTGGGGTACATGTGCAGAATGTGCAGGTTTGTTACATAAGTATACACATGCCATGGTGGTTTGCTGCATCCATCCCATCATCTACATTAGGCATTTCTCCTAATGTTATCCCTCCCCCTGCTACCCCTTCCTTAGTCCCCCAACCCCCAACAGGCCCTGCTGTGTAATGCTCCCCTCCCTGTGTCCATGTGTTCTCATTGTTCAACACCCACTTGTGAGTGAAAACATGTGGTGTTTGGTTTTCTGTTCTAGTGTCAGTTTGCTGAGAATGATGGTTTCCAGCTTCATCCATGTCCCTGCAAAGGATATGAACTCATCCTTTTTTATGGCTGCATAGTATTCCATGGTATTTGTATGCCACATTTTCTTTATCCAGTCTATCATTGATGAGCATTTGGGTTGGTTCCAAGGCTGTGCTATTGTAAACAGTGCCACAATAAACATATGTGTGCATGTGACTTTACAATTGCATGTTTTATAATCCTTTGGGTGTATACCCAGTAATAGGATTGCTGGGTCAAATGGTATTTCTAGTTCTAGATCCTTGAGGAATCACCACACTGCCTTCCACAATGATTGAACTAATTTACACTCCCACCAACAGTGTAAAAGTGTTCCTATTTCTCCACATCCTCTCCAGCACCTGTTTTCTCCTGATTTTTTAATGATTGCCATTCTAACTGGCATGAGGTGGTATCTCAATGTGGTTCTGATTTGCATTTCTCTAATGACCAGTCATGATGAGCATTTTTTCATATGTTCATTGGCTGCATAAATGTCTTCTTTTGAGAAGTGTCTGTTCATATCCTCTGCCCACTTTTTGTTTGGGTTTTTTTTTTTCTTATAAATTAGTATGTTCTTTGTAGATTCTGGTTATTTGTCAGATGGGTAGATTGCAAAAATTTTTTCCCATTCTGTTGGTTGCTGGTTCACTCTAATGATAGTTTCTTTTACATGCAGAAGCTCTTAAGTTTAATTAGATTTCATTTGTCTGATTTGGCTTTTGTTGTCAATGCTTTTGGTGTTTTGGTCATGAAGTCCTTGCCTACACCTATGTCCTGAATGGTTTTGCCTAGATTTTCTTCTAGGCTTTTTATGGTGTTAGGTCTTATGTTTAAGTCTTTAATCCATCTGGAGTTAATTTTTGTATAAGGTGTAAGGAAGGGATCCAGTTTCAGCTTTCTGAATATGGCTAGCTAGTTTTCCCAACACCATTTATTAAATAGGGAATCTTTTCTCCATTGCTTGTTTTTGTCAGGTTTATGAAAGGTCAGATGGCCGTAGATGTGTGGCATTACTTCTGAGGCCTCTGTTCTGTTCCATTGGTCTATATTTCTGATTTAATAACAGTACCATGCTGTTTTGATTTCTGTAGCTTTGTAATATAATTTGAAGTCAGGTAGCATAATGCCTCCAGCTTTGTTCCTTTTGCTTAGGATTTTCTGGGCTATGTGGGCTCTCTTTTGGTTTCATATGAAGTTTAAGGTGTTTTTTTTTTCTTCTTCCAGTTCTGTGAAGAAAGTCAACAGTAGCTTGATGGGGACAAAACTGAATCTATAAATTACTTTGGTCAGTATGGCCATTTTCATGATGTTGATTTTCCCTAACCATTAGCATGAAATGTTTTCCCATCTGTTTGTGTCCTTTTTATTTCGTTGAGCAGTGGTTTGTAGTTCTCCTTGAGGAGGTCCTTCACATCCCTTGTTAGTTGTATTCCTAGGTATTTGATTCTCTTTGTAGCAATTATGAATGGGAGTTCACTCATGATTTGGCTCTTTGTCAGTTATTGGTGTATAGGAATGCTTGTGATTTTTGCACATTGATTTTGTATCCTGAGACTTTGCTGAAGTTGCTTACCAACTTAAGGAGATTTTGGGCTTAGGTGGTGAGTTCTTCTAAATATATAATCATGTCGTCTGCAGATAGAGACAATTTGACTTCTTCTTCTCCTAATTGAATACACTTTATTTCTTTTTGCTGCCTGAATGCCCTGGCAAGTACTTCAAATACTATGTTGAATAGGAGTGGTGAGAGAGGGCATCCTTTTCTTGTGCCAGTTTTCTAAGGGAATGCTTCCAGTTTTTGCCCATTCAGTATGATATTGACTGTGGATTTGTCATAAATAGCTTTTATTACTTTGAGATACATTCCATTGATACCTAGTTTATTGAGAGTTTTTAGCATAAAGGATTTTGTCAAAGGCCTTCTCTGCATCTATTGAGATAATCATGTGATTTTTGTCTTTGGATCTGTCTATGTGATGGATTACGTTTATAGATTTGTGTATGTTGAGCCAGTCTTGCATCCCAGGAATGAAGCCTACTTGATCATGATGGATAAGATTATTGACGTGCTTTTGAATTTAGTTTGCCAGTATTTTATTGAAGATTTTTGCATCTATGTTCATCATGGATATTGGTCTGAAATTTTATTTTTTAGCTGTGTCTCTGCCAGGTTTTGGTATTAGGATAATGTTGGTTTCATAAAATGAGTTAGGGAGGATTCTCTCTTTTTGTATTATTTGGAATAATTTCAGAAGGCATGATACCAACTCCTCTTTGTACCTCTGGTAGAATTTGGCTGTGAACCCATCTGACCCTGGACTTTTTTTTTGGTTGGTAGGCTATTAACTACTTCCTTAACTTTAGGCCTTGTAATTGGTCTGTTCAAGGATTCAGCTTCTTCCTGGTTTAGTCTTGGGAAGGTGTAAGTGTCCAGGAATTCATCTATTTCTTCTTGATTTTCTGATTTTTGTGCATAGAAGTGTTTGTAGTAATCTCTGATGATAGTTTGTATTTCTGTGGAATCAGCGGTGATATCCCCTTTATCATTTTTTATTGAATATATTTTATTCTTCTTTCTCCTCTTTTTTGTTAGTCTGGCTAGCAGTCTATCTATTTTGTTAATCTTTTCAAAAAACCAGCTCCTAGGTTTATTGATTTTTTTGAAGGGATTTTTGTGTCTCTATCTCCTTCAGTTCTGCTTTGATTTTAGTTATTTCTTGTCTTCTGCTAGCTTTTGAGTTTGTTTAATCTTACTTCTCTAGTTCTTTTCATTGTGATGTTTGGGTGTTAATTTTAGATCTTTCCTTGCTTCTCATGTGGGCATTTAGTGCTATAAATTTCCCTCTAGACACTACTTTAAATGTCTGCCAAAGATTCTGGTATGTTGTGTCTTCATTCTCATTTGTTTCAAAGAATATCTTTATTTCTGCCTCCATTTCATTATTTATCCAGTAGTCATTCAGAAGCAGGTTGTTGTTTCCATGTAGTTGTGTGGTTCTGAGTTAGTTTCTTAATCCTGAGTTCTAATTTGATTGTCTGAGAGAGTGTTTGTTATGATTTCCATTCTTTTGCATTTGCTGAGGAGTGATTTACTTCCAATTATGTGGTCAATTATAGAGTAAGTGTTATGTGGCACTGAGAAGAATATATATTCTGTGGATTTGGGTTGGAGAGTTCTGCAGATGTCTACTAGGTCTGCTTTGTCTAGATCTGAGTTCAAGTCCTGGATATCCTTGTTAATTTTCTGTCTTGTTGATCTGTCTAATATTGATAGTGGAGTGTTAAGTTCTCCCACTATTTTGCGTGGAAGTCTAAGTCTCTTTGTAGGTCATCAAAAACTTGCTTTATGCATTTGGGTGCTCCTGTATTGGGTTCATATATATTTTTGTTAGTTAGCTCTTCTTGTTACATTGATCCCTTTACCATTATGTTATGCCCTTCTTTGTCTCTTTTGATCTTCGTTAAAGTCTGTTTTGTCAGAGACTAGGATTGCAACTCCTGATTTTTTTGCTCTCCATTCGCTTGGTAAATCTTCCTCCATCTCTTTATTTTAAGCTTATATGAGTCTTTGCACATGAGATGGATCTCTTGAATACAGCACACTGATGGGTTTTGACTCTTTTTCAAATTTGCCAGTCTGTTTCTTTTGATTGGGACATTTAGCCCATTACATTTAAGATGAATACTGTTATGTGTGAAATTGATTGTGTCATTTTGATGTTAGCTAGTTGTTTTGCCCATTGGTTGATGCAGTTTCTTCACAGTGTCAATGTTTTTTACCATTTGATATGCTTTTGGAGTGGCTGGTACTGGTTGTCCCTTTCCTTGTTTAGTGCTTCTTTCAGGAGCTCTAGTAAGGCAGGTCTGGTGGTGATGAAATCTCTCAGCAATTGCTTTTCCATAAAGGATTTTATTTCTCCTTCACTTATGAAGCTTAATTTGGCTGGATATGAAATTTTGGTTTTTAAATTCTTTTCTTTAAAGATGTTGAATATTGACCACCACTCTCTTCTGGCCTGTAGGGTTTCTGCCAAGAGTGAGTCTGATGGGCTTCCCTTTGTGGGTAATCCAACCTTTCTCTCTGGCTGTCTTTAGCATTTTTTCCTTCATTTCAACCCTGGTGAATCTGGTGATTACATGCCTTGGGGTTGCTCTTCTCGAGGAATATCTTTATGGTGTTCTCTGTATTTCCTGAATTTGAATGTTGGCCTGTCTTTTGAGGTTGAGGAAGTTCTCCTGGATAATATCCTGAAGAGTGTTTTCCAGCTTGGATCATTCTCTCCATCACATTCAGGTACACCAATCAAACATAGATTTAGTCTTTTCACACAATCCTGTATTTCTTGGAGGCTTTGTTCATTTCTTTTCACTCCTTTTTCTCTAATCTTGCCTGCTCATTTTATTTCATTGAGTTGATCTTCAATCTCTGATATCCTTTCTTCCACTTGTTTGATTTGGCTATTGAAACTTGTATATACTTCATGAAGTTCTCATGTTGTGTTTTTCAGTCCCATCAAGTCATTTATGTTCATCCCTAGGCTACTTATTCTAGTGAGCATTTCTAACTTTTTTTCAAGGTTCTTAGTTTCCTTGCATCAGATTAAAATAAGCTCCTTTAGCTTTGTGAAGTTTGTTATTACCCACCTTCTGAAGCCTGCTTCTGTCAATTTGTCAAACTCATTCTCTATCCAGTTTTATTCCAAGGCACAGGGAAATATTTTTAACATTAATTAAAAATTAAGGAATAAGAAATTCATTACATGAAATTATAAAATACATATACAAATTTGCAAAAATACAAAGATCAAATATTATATTAAAACTTTCTAAAATGTTGGATGTAATTATTATTGGAAAGAGGAAAAGACATTTCTTTTTTGTTTATATTTTTCAAGAGTAATGTTACTGTGGTAACTAGAAAAGTAGCTGAAAAATGCATATACAACATGAGCCAATTTTGTTTTATCAATGTGCACACATACACCTTAATAATGTTTGCATCAAGCTACAGGGTCAATATATTTTATACACATTTTTTCTTTTCTTTTCTTTTTTGGAAATAGCTAGGAGAGAAAGATCAATATAGACATTTTTTTCTTCAAAGAAAGGAGAATTCCTTTGAGCAAATGAACGAGGAAGAAGGGCTACAAAGTCACCAATGCAAGAACCTCAAATCAGAGCTTCAAGAATATCTGTAGGGCCAGAGAAGGGAAGCTCAGAGGGGATCTCATGGAAAAACTTCTGTGTGTAAAGAAGAGAAATGATTGTGAGAACGTTGCATAGACTGGAGGAGACATCTAGGAAAAAAAAGTATAATAATGTTTGAAAAAATATTTCCTTAGAAGCGTTGAAAATAGACTAGACAAAAATAAAATGACTAGAATGACTTTCACATTAATTCTTTGGATGAAAATCAAACCTCATAACCTGCTCCAGGCAGCTTCAGTGCCTTGGATATGGTTTTAGAATGGTCTGACATGTTTTTCACATCCATAAATTATTAAATATCTCACATAAAGACTTCAGAAGAAAACAGAAGAGACAGAATGACAATGGAAATATCCCTGTAACTGTCACATGAATCAAGAAGTAGACTACTCCATGATCTCCAAAGGCCACTCTATGTCCTTTCTGGCCTCACTCCTTTGCTTCTCCCAGAATTAACAAGTTTCCTGACATTTACAATCTCTTTCTTACCTTGCAGCTTTAGGCAAAGTATGTATCTTATCTGCAATGGGGTCTTTCTCACAGGTAAAATAAAGGACATTCTTAGAACCCATCTCATTAGGTCATTGGGAGGATTAAACTAGAGCGCTTATGATATGGTGTATAATAAACACTCAACATGCATTGACAGTGGTTTCTTCTGCTCATATAGTGCATGGAAGCCAGCTTGAATGTTGCATACAGAGTTAGAAGAAGAAAGAAAGGAAAGAAAGAAATATGAAAATGATATAAAGGGCTTGGGAAAACATTAAAACATGTTCCATTAAAAAATTACAATATGTTCTATTTTTTCCAAATTATTTTAATGGAGGTTTTATATATCCATACAAAATAATACTAAAGTTTATTTGTTTACATTTTTCTGAAATTCTACCTAGCAATTGAAATTCTACCTAACAAACTAAAACCTATTATACTTCTCTCAGAGAACACAATATGTATGCTTTTTGAGGGAAGATGAAGACCATTATCTACCATAAAAGTCAGAGATGTCCATCTCACTTTAGTCAATTTATAGAGATTATGGAAATAATAAATCCTTCACTTAAAAAATATTCCTACATATCCTAATAATTCTCAGTATCAGATAACATATCAAGAAAAGATAACATATTTACAATTTTCAGTAATCAGAAAAATGTGGCTGATCAAGTGCACTATTCACATTCTACAGGAAGGATCTAAAATATGTGGAGAGAAATGTGTGATTCAATGTAGGGAGGGCATTGGAAAGGGAAATTCAGAAATAGCTATAGAAACAACTGTCACCAAAATGTAATGATCATTTTTCTGAGTCATTAATTTTCTTTTCTGAGTTCCAAGGTCTCATCATTTAATAGATGAAGAGGTGAAAAAATTACTGAAGCTCAAAAGAAGCATTTTATTGAAATGAAATAAAACGCCAATGCTTATCTTCCTCCAAGATAAGCATTTTCAGTAAACTCTAAGTCATGCAAAACGCAGATCTGTCTTTTTCATGAAGCCAGTTGCCTCCATTGCTAGTGAACCAGAACATTTGAAATATACTGGAGTCAACTGCACTTTTGTTCTTCCCCTCTCAATTCCCATATTTTATTATTATACTGACACACATTCTATATGTACTGTATATTTGTGATGTTAGTAAATTATAGCTTGCGAAATAATGTAATGGTTGAAACTAAGAATTTCCATAAAACTCTTTACAGATAATCTCTGAACCTCACAACATTTCATCATTTTACTTGGCCTTGTCCAAAAATTATTGTTGCGACTTTGAATCAACTTTCCTATTTTGTCCCAGGGACCAAGAAAATCAGACTTCTGATGTCATCTTCGTCTTCTTGGGCTTCTCAGAATATCCAGACATTCAGGTGCCCCTGTTCCTGGTCTTCCTGACCATCTACACCATCACTGTGCTGGGGAACCTGGGCATGATCATGGTCATCAGGATCAACCCCAAACTCCACACCCCCATGTACTTTTTCCTCAGCCACTTGTCCTTTGTTGATTTCTGTTATTCCACCACCGTTACCCCCAAACTGCTGGAGAACTTGGTTGTGGACGACAGAACCATCTCCTTCACAAGATGCATCAAGCAATTCTTCTTTGCCTGCATATTTGTGGTGACAGAAATATTCATGCTGGCTGTGATGGCCTATGACAGATTTGTGGCGGTGTGTAACCCTCTGCTCTACACAGTTGCAATGTCCCAGAAGCTTTGCTCCTTGTTGATGGCTACATCATACTCCTGGGGGACAGTCTGTTCCTTGACAATTACCTTCTTTTTCCTGGAATTATCCTTCAGAGGAAATAATATCATGAATAACTTTGTGTGTGAGCCTGCTGCCATTGCTGCTGTGTCATGCTCTGACCCCTATGTGAGTCAGAAGGTCGTTTTAGTTTCTGCCGCATTCAATGAAATAAGCAGCCTGATGATCATTCTCACTTCCTATGCTTTCATTTTTATCAGTGTCATGAAGATGACTTCCACTGGGGGGGCGCATAAAAGCATGTGCCACGTGTTCCTCCCACCTGACCGCCATTATCATTTTCCATGGGACCAACTTTTTCTCTATTGTGTTCCTAACTCCAAAAGTTCATGGCTCATGGTCAAGGTGGGCTCTGTCTTTTACACAGTGGTCATTCCCATGCTGAACCCCTTGATCTATAGCCTCAGGAACAAAGAAGTTAGTCTTTACCAAATTATTATGTCTCATATTAAAGTCTAGAAGATGAACTTATTTCTATTCAAGAATATTGTGCAGAACTACCCAAAAGTTCTAGAATTGCTAACAATCCAAATTCCTTTTTCAAACAGGAAAGCAGTGCATATGTTTAATATAATCCCTAGTTAACGGTTATTTGACATCTGTTTAAATTCTAGTAGATTAGTAGCAAGTAACACAGCAATATAATCTCTAATGATGTAACTTGTCATTAAACTCAAAGTTTGTCATGTTAGGGTTTCTGAGTTAATATACATTACTCTTTTGCTGCCCAGATAAACCTTCCATTCTTTTTCAGTTGTTGGAGAGTGGTCTTGTAGATTTGTTCTGAAAATTTATAGCTTACCATGAAGGTGGATATAGCAAATGTAGTACAGTAAAGTAAGAGATGTTCAGCATTCAGGCACTAAGTTTAAAAGAAATATTTATTGAATTCCACATAGGGCGCATTGGTATTCTAAGTGTGTATAAGGCATAAGTCTGCCCACAAAATCCAGAATGTTGTTTAGTAAAATTTTATTGGTTAACATAAAATTTTATTTGACCATTGTACACAATACATAAAAAAATAAAAATAGCCACATATTTCAGAAATAGGTATTTTGAAATCTGAATTTATCCTTTCTGACAATCTTGATTTGTATATGAGTTATATATTGATCCATAACAGAATACCATAAATGTCAGTGATATATAACATTAGGTAATTATTATTACTTTGTCAATTGATTGGGTAGTCCTGCTAATATCAGCTGGTGCATTGTGGCTAATCATATCTAGTCTAATGTGTTTAATGGGAACTCGCAGATCTGCATAATGATTGAATAGCCCTGCCTCTATGTGTCTGTGATCCTTTATAGGGTCATCTGTCTTACAGTGCTGAACATATGTGTGATTTATTTATTTGCTTTCTTTGATCTGAATGGTTTTTGGATGGATGGATAGAAAGAGTAACTTTTAATGCTATTATTAACTTCAAGCCTTTTTCTATGTCTTTTCTGTGGAATGTTTTATTTATCATTTCATTGATATAGATATGAAATACTATAAAATTTATTTTGGTAATTGTCCTATGTGTATCTTCTATAATAATTTTGCGATTGTGTTCTGCATTATTCCAGCATTATTTTTAATGACAAGCTTTTACATTTTTTAATGAAATGTCTTATTAATTATTAATATTGTTATTAATTTATGCTATTCTTCCATCTTCATGGAATTCTATTTGCATATTTTTTGATTTGTGTTAACTTAATAGTTTTTAATTTGTTAAAATATAGTCATGTTTTATGACTGCTCATATGTATGCAAACCAATTGTATTATTATTTCTGGTATCACTCTGCCCTCTAGTGGGCATTCTATTTTTGCCACTTAGAAAAATTTATTCTCTCAGCTACTATTTAGTAGGTGAATTTTGTACAATTAGACTATATAAAAACAAATTTTATGAATTACAATTGGCTTAGAAGGATACAACAATTAGAAAAGAGTTGACTTAGTATTATTGATGAAAAGTAAATATTTTGTTTTCATTAAATCCAACTAAGATAAAATTTTTAAAAAACCATTTCTTCGTGCAAGAGAGTATTGGACCAAGATTTATTTGTCAACCTGTTATATAATTTGGTAGTTTTCCATGAAAAATCATTAAAATATTCAAGTTTTGGTTAACCATTTGTAATATTTTTGAAAACCTTATGAATACATTCAGAAATTCTGGAGAATTAAATGGTATAAAAGTTTGATTTGTAAACATATAGTTTTGCAAAGGTGAAGGAAAATGCAAAATGCAAAGAGTATGTGATATATAGGCATACTTAACATATGTATATGTGGTTTATGCCTAATATATGTATATATTTTTGTATTGCATGATGCTTCCTTTTATGTATCTATGTCTGTTAATCACCTGTCTATCTATCTTCCTCTCCATCATCCATCACCTATCTGTATTGAAATTAGTGCTTCCCGTAAGCCTTCTGTTGCAAACATCAGGCATAAAGAGGATTTTGTTGTGCAGAGCCAATAACTCTGCATTTATTTATCCTCGTGTCCCTGATAAGCAGTGCTTTTTTTTTTTTTTTTGTCTCTATAATATGATGTGTCTAGGTACCAAATATACATGGTATCCTACAATGTTTGCTTTTTGTACCTGGCTTATTTCACTTAGCTTCATGTTTTCATGGCTCATGCATGTTGAATCATCTCATGGATGTTTGGGCTGTTTTTACCTTTGAGCTACTGTGAATAATATACTGTTAAGAACATTGGTGTACAAATATCTGTTTGAATGTCTGCTTTCAATTATTTTGGTATGTATTGGAAGTGGCATTGCTGGGTCATGTGTATTTTAATGTTTAATTATTTGAGGAACTACCCTAGGTTTTTCCAGAGCAGCTTCACCATTTTGCATTCTCACCAGTAATGTTCAAGGGGTCCAATCAATTCCTTCCCCCTAAAGTTTGTTATTTTCCACTTGTTTCTTGTTTTCCTTTGCTTTTTTCTTTTTCATACTTGCTGTCCTAATGGGTGTGAAGTGGTAGCTAACTGTTTTGTTTATTTGTTTGTTTATTTTGTGTGTTATTATTGTATAAGACCAAAAACATGAGCTCAACCCTCAACAGAAGTTTAATTGTATGCAGTATGGTAAAGATATCTAAAAGCACAATGTTGTACAGCAGAACTCTAGAATCTGTTCATTTTGAGTAAATGAGTTGCTGTTTGTTGTGGTTTTGATTTGCAATTCCCTCATTATTAGTGATGGACATCTTTCCACATGCTTATTGGCATGTGTATATCTTCCTTGAAGCCATGTGTATTCAAGTTATTTACCTATTTTTGAATTGGGCTGTGTTTGTTTTGTTGATTTATAGGAATTTTAAAAATACATATTCTGTATATTAATCTCTTAGAAATATGATTTCAAAAGATTTTCTCTTATATATTGGGTTACCACTTCACTCTGCTGGGAGTGTTCTTTGAAGTTGTTAATTTTGATGAAGTTCATTCTACCTATGTATTTATAGGTAAATACTATTGGTGTGATATACAATAAATAATTAACAAATTCAATGTCATGAAGTTTTTATTCTAGGTCTTCTCTGAAAAGTTTTGGATTTGTGTTTTCACAAAATCTCATGTAGTCCCTAGTGTTGGATGTGGGACCTGGTGGTAAGTGACTGAATCGTGGGGGCGGTTTCTAATGAATGGTTCATGGGGTTCTTATAAATGATTTATCACCCTCCTCTTGGTGCTGTTCTTGTGACAGTGAGTGAGTGAAGTCTTGTGAGATCTGTTTATCTAAAAGTGTGTAGCAACCCCCACCACCGTCTCTTCCTCTTGCTCCAGCCATGTAGGATATGCCTGCTTCCCTTTGGCCTTCTACCAAAATTGTAAATTTCCTGAGACCTCCTCAGAAGCCAAGAAGATTCCATCATTATGCTTCCTGTACAGCTTGCAGAACCATGAGAAAATTAAACCACTTTTCTTTATAAATTACTGAGCCTTAGGTATTGCTTAGCATTGTGACAACTGACTAAATATACCCTAACAGTTCTATAGTTTTAACTCTTAGCTTTAGGTATTTGATCCACTTTAAGTTAATTTTTTTTTGTTCATTGTGTAAGATAAGTTCTTAAATTTATTCTCTTGCAGGAGGCTAATTTTCTCGACACCATCTGTTAAAAAGACTGCCCTCTTCCAACTGCACGATCTTGGCACTGATGTGTAATACAACTGAGCATATATATGTATGTTTACTTCTGGATTGTCTATTCTATTCAATCAGTCTATTTTCTTTATACCATGACTTCACTGCTTTAGTTACTGTAGCTTTCTGGTAAGTATGAAATCAGAAAGTATAAACCTCCAACTTGTTTTTCTTTTTAAAGAGTGTTTTGGTTATTTAGTGTCTCATGTAATTCTGTCTGGGTTTTAGAATGGATTTTTCTATATAAAAACGTCATTGGGATATTGACAGAGTTTTCAACTGTATTTGTATTTGCTATGGGGAGTATTAGCATCTGAAAAAATAAAGGCTTCAAATCTATGAACATGAGATGACTTTTCAATTTATTTATATTCTCTTTGATTTCTGTCAGCAACATTTTATACTTTTCAGTGTATTATTCTTTTGTCTGTTTGGCTAAGTTTATTCCTAAGTATTTCATTCTTTTTGAAGCAAATGAAAATATATTGTTTTCTTAAGTTTTTAAGAGGGCTTCTTCTTTGAAAGTGTAACAAATACAACAGATTTTTGTATGTGTAATTTGTATTCTGCAATATTGCTGGATTTGTTTATTAGTTCTAAGAGTTATGTTTGGGTAAGTGTGTTTGGAAACTTTAAGATTTTCTATATATAACTTTAAGATTTTCTATATGCC
>NW_016107533.1:3598711-3648950 GCF_001604975.1 Cebus imitator
GTGGTGGGTGGGGAGTTGGGGAGAGATAGCATGGGAATAAATGTCAGATATAGGTGATGGGGAGGAAGGCAGCAAATCACACTGCCACGTGTGTACCTACGCAACAATATTGCATGTTCTTCACATGTACCCCCAAACTTAAAATGCAATAAAATAAATTATATATATATATATATAAAGAAAGTGTTCTTATTCCTGAACTTTGAGGAAAATCTTTTAGTCTTTCGTGTTTGAGTTTTAATTAGCTGTAGGTTTTTTATTTATGGCTGGTCTTAATATGTTGAGAATGTTTTCTTCTATTAGATTTTTTTAGTGTTTAATTATGAAATAGTGTGGACTTTTGTCACATCCCTTTTCTGTATCAATTGAGAAGATCATGTATTTTTTTCATTTACACTGTTAATGTGGTGTATTACCCTGATTAATTTTAATGTGGTAAATTGTACTATACTTACATTCCAGGAATAAATTCTACTTGCCATGTGTTTAATTTTAACATCTTTCTATATGCTGTTGAATACAGCTTCTAATATTTTGTAGAGGATTTTTTCCATATCTATTTCTAATGAAATTCACAATGAATTTAGGGAATCGCTGAAATACATATAAATAGAAAAATAATGCAGATCACATTTACTTAAAGGGAAGTTGAACAGGTATTTATATAAGTTGACTAGCTATTTTTTACCTACAATGAAGCTCACACTACAATGTTATATTAAAAACGATCATATAAAATATAGCTGTGACAGTTATTGTATAAGCTTTGTATCAGATAGGCACTAATATATACATACCCACATAAGAGTGAGAAAACCAGAAATATAAAAAAAATTGACAATTATTATCTCTGGATTGTTGCCCAATAGCTGATTTTTTTTTGTACGTTTTGTATTTTCCAGGTATTTTAAGTCAAAATATTTTGTCTGGTTCAATGTATTTAAAAGAAGATCATAGGATTCAAGTTTTTGATGAAATTATTCACCAGTCATTATAAGAAATTACATGCAACCAGGATATCACATGGGGCATTGTTTTATTTAATTGCTTTATTTGTGTCCTCCTAGGCAATACTTCAATGATTTCTCTAGAGTTAACATCCCTAAGGCTTTGGTGGCATATACAAGTGTAACACAGTTTGGTGTTAGGATTCAGCCTTTTGGTCACATTTTCTCTCCGTTTTCACTAAGATTATTTTGAAAAAATTATGGGAAAAAAGTCATTTTCTCTTGAAACATTCGTTGATATATAGTGTAGACTCCAGCCACTTTTGTTATGATTGGCCTTTTTTTTTTAAGTTGGATTCTCCACAGGAAGTTTTTGGGAGTCTATTAATCTTTGCAAAGAAGCTTTAGTAAATGAATAAATCAATTCCTTCTGCACTTAAGTGAGTTATTCAATCATTACTTTATATAACTTTAGAAGGAAAATAGTCTGTTCCAATAATCTTTGCAGGAGGTAAACCCATGTGTAAATCTTACTGCTGTGATACTCACTCAGTCCTGTTAACTGTAAATACTTGATTCATTACCTTTCACCATATTTCTTAATTGGCCTGTATTACTAGGAATTGCTTTTATTCTTATAATCAGAATGTTCTTCTACTTCTTTTTATGTTCACAAACTTCAGTTTCAATAAGTAGTAAGAATTGTATGCTATATTATGTGATTTGCAATTACATGCATTATTCCTCAAAATAATTTTTAGAAGAAAAAGTTTTGAAGTCAAGGCCAATATTTTCTAATTTTGTAATTTCTAAAATGCCTATGACAGCGCTGAGTACATAGTAAATGCACAATTGGAAAGCCACGTAGGGCGTCACTACAGAAGAGGGAAAGCCTGTGCACAGCAGCATGAGCCTTTGTTCAGCTAAACAAGGGTGACACTGCCTGGGGCTAAATGGGAGATGGTGAACTCTGGCCCCACATCTTTTGGTAAAGAAATAGAGTGTGAAAAGTGGGATGAAAGTGAAACACATAGAAAGGAAACAATATGTTGAATACATATTTAGAAATACATATCTTAGATGAAAATGATTTTCTTTTCAAGCCCAGGATGCTCAGATTTTGTTAGAACATCCTTAGGAAAAAATACAGATTTAGGAAAATGCTTGAAAAAGCATGTTCAGTTAGAAAATTTGCACTCAATGGGTTTTGTGTTAAACTGAATCATACGTTTATAAAATCACAATAAATGTAGAAGATCAAATCACAGATATCAAATGAAGTGAATCTAAGGAAGCAGTTAAGGAAAGAAACTGCATGAATATGTAATATGTACATATATATAATTTCATATATAACCCTAACCTATACAATACTATATATTTATGTATATATATAGTCATATATATATATTGCATGCACTTATGTTTTCTGCAAAACATAAGTGCATGCCGTATGTCCTGGAGGCTAAACATTGCAACAACTCAGTGTAAACTAAAAAGTATTTAATTTCAGCTAATGATAAAGCCTAGAAGTTTTACAGATTGCTGTGTGGAATGGTGTTCTTTTTATGCCTACTACTATTTTAGCTTTCAGTAAGCAGTCATGACATGGTTCTGGATTAAATGGCACAAAACTGCAGTTTAGTTATTCCTCATTTTCTCTTCTAACTGTCCTTGCTTTTTTTTTTTTTTTTTTTTAGACAGAGTTTCGCTCCTGTTGCCCAGGCTGGAGTGCAATGGTGGGATCTCGGCTCACCTCAACCTCCGCCTCCTGGATTCAGGCAGTTCTCCTGCCTCAGCCTCCCGAGTAGCTGGGATTACAGGCACGCGCCGCCATGCCCATGCCCTTGTTTTATTCTAATTCAAGATAGTTAGATCTCACGGGGTTTCACTATAGCTACTTCATCTTTAGGACTCAAGATGTGTCTCAGTGCATTGTGAATTTACTATGTGGTCTTGATTTAATAGGCAAGTCTAACTTCTTTAGTAGTATTATGAACTTATACCCCAATACAAGTATAATATGTGGCTAGAGCTGTTCGATCATATATACATTCATTTATTCAATAAAGATTATTGAGAACCTACTATGTCCTAGCCTTCCATATTTCTCCTCATTAATATTATTTTATTGTAGAACAATAATTTCCTGAAATGGCAAAGAAGAAAACATGAGTAAAATATATATTATATTACAGATATTGCATAATATTGATATTTTTCAGGGTTTATCCTAACAGATAATGACGTAGTTAAAACTATCACCATGGTTCTGATGAATGAGTGAAGTTGAGATAAAATTGTTGGAAAAGTTGAAGAAATTATAAGAATAGAGTATCGAAAACATTATCTGTGTGTCTATTGTAAGCAATTCAATGCAAACAAAACCAAACAAAAACTTTCTAACCAAATAAAAACTGTTGTAATTCCTCTGGAAGTGATGTCTCATCCGTGGAGGTTTGGAGTTAGATGGAATTTTGATCACCTGAGAATGATGTGGCAGAAAGTACTTCAGAATAACAAAAAGGATCTGGATGTATTATTACTGTTTCCAGCCCAAATTATGCAAAATATCTGATATTAAAATATATCACGAAAAAATAACAGATTTTTACAATATTCAGCAATTAGATAAATGTGGCTGATCAGGTGCATTACTCACATTTTACAGGAGGATCTAAAATATGTGGAGAGAAATGTGTGATTAGATGTAGGGAGGTCATTGGAAAGGGAAATTCAGAAATAGCTATAGAAACAACTGTTACCAAAATGTAATGATCATTTTTCTGAGTCATTAATTTTCTTTTTTGAGTTCCAAGTTCTCATCATTTAATAGATGAAGTGAAAAAATTACTGAAACTCAAAATAAGCATTGTATTGAAATGAAATAAAATGGCAATGCTTATCTTCCTCCATGATAAGCATCTTCACTAAACTCTGACTCATGCAAAAGTTAGACTGGTCCTCCTCATGAAGCCAGTTGCCTCTGAGGCTATTGAGCCAGATCATTTGAAATACACTGGAGCCAACTGCACTTTTGTTCTTGCCTTCTCAATTCCCATATTTCATTATTACATTGACACACAATTTATATGCACTGTATAATTGTGATATTAGTATATTCTAGATTTTGAAACAATGTAATGGTTGAAACTAATCTTTTCCATGACACTCTTTATGGATAAGCTCTAAACCTCACAACACTTCCTCATTTTACACAGCCTTGTCCAAATATTTATTCTTGCATCTCTGAATCAACTTTCCTATTTTGTCCCAGGGGCCAGGAAAATCAGACTTCTGATGTCACCTTCATCCTCTTGGGCTTCTCAGAATATCCAGATATTCAGGTGCCCCTGTTCCTGGTCTTCCTGACCATCTACACAGTCACTGTGCTGGGGAACCTGGGCATGATCATGGTCATCAGAATCAACCCCAAACTCCACACCCCCATGTACTTTTTCCTCAGCCACTTGTCCTTTGTTGATTTCTGTTATTCCACCACCGTTACCCCCAAACTGCTGGAGAACTTGGTTGTGGACGACAGAACCATCTCCTTCACAGGATGCATCATGCAATTCTCCTTTGCCTGCATATTTGTGGTGACAGAAATATTCATGCTGGCTGTGATGGTCTATGACAGATTTGTGGCGGTGTGTAACCCTCTGCTCTACACAGTTGCAATGTCCCAGAGGCTTTGCTCCTTGTTGGTGGCTGCATCATACTCCTGGGGGACAGTCTGTTCCTTGACAATTACCTTCTTTCTCCTGGAATTATCCTTCAGAGGAAATAATATCATGAATAACTTTGTGTGTGAGCCTGCTGCCATTGTTGCTGTGTCATGCTCTGACCCCTATGTGAGTCAGAAGGTCGTTTTAGTTTCTGCCGCATTCAATGAAATAAGCAGCCTGATGATCATTCTCACTTCCTATGCTTTCATTTTTATCACTGTCATGAAGATGACTTCCACTGGGGGGCCCAAGAAAACCATCTCCAACGGGGCCCCCCAACCGAACCCCAATAACAATTTCCAAGGGAACAAACTTTTTCTCTATTGTGTTCCTAACTCCAAAAGTTCATGGCTCATGGTCAAGGTGGGCTCTGTCTTTTACACAGTGGTCATTCCCATGCTGAACCCCTTGATCTATAGCCTCAGGAACAAAGATGTTAAAGAGACAGTTAGGATGTTAGTCTTCACCAAATTATTATGTCTCATAAGGTCTAGAAGATGAACTTATTTCTATTCAAGAATATTGTGCAGAACTGCCCAAAAGTCCAGAATTGCTAACAATCCAAATTCCTTTTTCAAACAGGAAAGCATTGCATGTATTTAATATAACCCCTAGTTAGGTGGTTTTTTGACATCTGTTTAAATTCTAGTAGATTAGCTAACAAGTAATACAGTAACATAATCTCTAATGATTTAACTTGTCATTAAGTCAGAATTTGTTATGTAAAGATTTCTGAGTTAATATACATTTTCCTTTTGCTGCCCAGGTAAGCCTTGTTTTCTTTTTCAGTTGTTGGAAAATGGTCTTGTAGATTTGTTCTGAAAATTTATAGCTTACCATGAAGGTGGATATAGCAAATGCAATACAGTAAACTAAGAGAGGTTCAGTATTCAGACACTAAATTTAAAAGAAATAGTTATTAAATTCCACATAGAGTACATTGGTATGTGTATAAGGCATACATCTGCCCAAAAAGTCCAGAATGTTGTTTGGTAAAATTGTATTCGTTTACATAAAATTTTATTTGTTCATTGTATACAATATATCAAAAACAACAATAGTCACATATTTTAGAAATAGCTATTTTGAAATCTGAATTTGTCATTCTCGACAATCTATTTCTATATAAGTTATATATTGATCCATATCAAAATACCATAAAGGTCAGTGATATATAACATTAGGTAATTATTATTATTTTATCTATTGATTTGGCAGTTATGCTAATATCAGCATGTGCATTGTGGCTGTATTATCTAGTCTAACATGTCTAATGGGAACTCATAGACCTGCATAATAATTGAGTAGCTCTGCCTCTATGTGGCTGTGATCCTGTGAACCATTGAGCTAGTTGAAGTATTTTATTCCACCCTTGACGGGAGAGTCACAAGTGGCAATGTACAACAACAAATGCTAGTTCAATCCTCCATTCATGTCATGTCTTTTAACATTCTTTTAGGCAAAGGGAATCACATGGCTGGGCCCCAAGTTAAGGATTGAGGAAGGATGTCTACCTCTTATTGTAGAATTGAAAAGTTACATGGCTAAGAACATAGATACAGAAAGTCATGAAGCATTCTGCCTAATATTTCTATGTACCTAAATTGTTGGGGAACTTTAGTGAATGGGAAATTATCCTTCTTATTCCAGATAACTTTGGCCCTAGTTTGACAAAAGTCTTCTAAAAATTGATGAGGCATTTAATTGGCTTAACTAAATGACTGTTTTTGTTGACTGTTACTCGCTGTTCGTTGTTCATGTTTAAGAGGAAAGACAAGGTCTTAGCAAATTTCCATATATCATGGTTCCAATATTCCTGCCCTTCATGTTCAAATAAAAATGACAATTTCCTGTACTATATAGCTTTATTATAAAACTGTTAAACCTAAGCCACTTATCTTATTACTTAGTAATACATAAAAATATTTTATAACAAACTATATTATGTAACTATAGTATTGCATAATTTATATAACTTCTAATCGTTCTTCAAATAGGGCTCATATACACTCAAGTAAATGTTCCTGTAAAGTACATTAATAGGTTGTGTGTATGTTAATAAAAACATTTTAAGAAAAAAGAAAAATATATTTAGAGAACCTGAACACAGTATAAAGTCAACTATATTTGCCACATTCTGTAGGTCCCTGGATTTAAAATCCTATTTGAAAAAACTAACATGATAGATATTAGGTAAATTATAATTTGTAAACTATAATTAGTTGAGCAAAGCAACATCTTAAAGTTATTGTTTAGTTATTTTTGCTATATGTTTCTTTTTCTATTTGTCTATGGCTGAAATTCCAGTATTGCCTTAATAAATAATTATACCCTTCCTCTCATAGAAGTAACATTGTTAAAGAATAATATCAATCTTATGTAAACTCTCTTACATAATAGAATAAGAGTGGATGCTTTCCAATGCATTTTATGAGGGTAGATTTGCCACAATAGAAAATTACCAACAAATTACTCTCATAGATGTATCTGCAAAATACTACAAATATAAAAGTCTAATTCATTCATTTAAAATGTTACTATTTTGTATGCAAGAGAGATTTAATTCTAGAAAGCAAGATTGAAATACCATTTGTATTCTACCATTGTAAACTACCACATTAACAAAAGATAGAAACATATATAATTATTTCAATAGATGTAGACAATTATTTACTAAAACTCAATAACTGTTTGTGATGAACACCATTGCCAAATATAAATAGAAGGAGTATCATCATAAATGGGAGAGCTCATTCACTTTCTTCTCCTTGGCTAATGAAATATCAACAGCACAAAAGACAGTGTCACTGGAGTTTTACTTAAGGGAGGACACACTTTTTATTCTCAGAGGAATTTGAATCAATAACTACAGAGTCAGAGACACAGGTAGAAATAAAGCTGGGAATGACCTAATTTCCTTTTGTTGGCTGGTTTCTTGTTATGTTCTGCCAGTTGATATATTAGAAAGCCATTTGGAGGCAGGTGGTGTCAGATGCTACCTGGTTCTCGTTATTTACTAGCTATACATGTGGATGAAGTCTCACTGATGCCCTTCATTTTGGAACAATGTTTAAAACTGGTGACTTTTTTTTTTTTTTGGAACAAACTGTAGTGATCTCCCTCAGAGCCCCAGCAGTACCCCCTCCACTGAAGGGAGAATCCTGCATCTGCAGGGCCTTTCCTCCACTGGTGAGGGCCTGTTAATATCAGCACTCCTTAAACCTAGGGATTGCAGCTGCCAGCTGCAGTTATTCCCATGTTACTTCTGGGCTCATTTTTCTCCCCTCCCCTCCTGTCCCCTCAGGTCCCCTCCCCCACCTTCATTTCCTTCCTTCCTTCCTTCTTTCTTACCTTTTTGCCTGCCTTCCTTCCCTTCTTCCTTCCTTCCCTCCTTCCTTCCTTCCCTCCTTCCCGCTTTCTTACTTTTCTGCCTTCCTTCCTTCCCTTCATCCATCCTTCCTTCCTTCCCTCCTTCCTTCCTTCCTTCCTCCTCCCTTCCTTCCTTCCCTCCTCCCTTTCTTCCTCTCTCTCTTCCTTTCTGCCCACTCCCTCCCTTCCATGTTAAATCAGCAAGTGTTGAATAATTTCCTCTAATGTTTTATCTTTAAAAATGTCTAGCATGATTTCTATGTCCTTGAATGGAGCCTAAATGATAGCCAGAGTGTTTATAGGCAACAGAATTTCAAACAGAGGTTGATCTTGAATACAACTTTTAAAACTTTGTCCAAATATGAGACTGAATTTCAAGACTAGTGGCTTGAGTACAGTATTCTTTTACAAAGATAAATAAATAGAAAAGAAGAACATAATTGAGAATTTCTAGCAGATTCATTTATTTTTGACATGTTACACTGCAGATCAGCAACATAAGAAGGAACTTCTCAGTGAATGGCAGTGGGTTGACTAGGTATCCATGCCACATCAAAACAAACAAACAGATAAAAACCATGATTTCTAGTTGGATTATAGATTTAATGTTAAGGGAATCTCCACTCTCAGGAAACCAGTTTTTGACTTTTGCTAACAATTCATTGGAACAAACTGTATTGATCTCCCTTAGAGCCCCAACAGTATCCCCTCCACAGAAGGGATACAGTTTGTATTTTCTAGGGTTTTCTTCATATGAAATAATACAGCATGAAATAAATTTTGTCTGCTTTTTCTTAGTAACATTCTTTTGAAATTAATTTACATGTCTGTTTATTATTGTGTAGTATTTTATTGTACAAATATACTACAATATATTAATTTACCTATTGATTGATACCTGAGTTATTTCCAGTTTTTGACTATTACAGTAAGATGGCTATGAACATTTCTGTCAGAATCTTTGTAAAGGCACATACAGCACTTTCATATCCTTTTACAAGCACTTAGGAAAGATAGCCGAATCCTATGGTAGGTGTATGTTTACCTTTTTAAGAAACTTCCAAATGATCTTTAAAGTGGCTGCATGACTTAAAATCCTACCTGCTGGGTATGATAATTCTGAATGTTCCCTATCTTGGGCAAATAATGGTATGGGCATCATTTTCAATCTTAGAAATTCTAATAAGCATGTAATGCTATCTCACTATGATTTGTGTTTGTATTCATCTAATAAGTAATGAAGTTCAATATATTTTAATGTGATCATTGGCTATCTATTTTTTTGGTAAAGTCTATATTCAAATACTCTGTCTATTTTTGATTGCATGTCTTTTCTTATTATTGGGATTTGATTATTATTTATATATTTTAAATAGAACTCTTTTTCCCACTCAAATTTGTGATTTGAAATATATCTATGAATATGTGACTTATCTTTCATTCTCTTTACAGTGTGTTTTGAAAAACAGATACTCTGGATTTGGGTAAAAGTGTATACAGAAGTGCAAAGTATGTGAAATATTCAAAGTATTTTTTTAAAAACGATTGGAAGAATTGAAGATTTATTAGAAAACAAAAGGAAATAAACCATTGTGGTTTGGGAATAAAGACAGACAAACTGAGACTACAATAGAATAAATAAAATAGAATCCAGATATAATCCAAGAAACATATAGTCAGTTGATCTTTGGAAACATATCTGAAAAAAACTGGGTGATTGAATTGGGGAAAATAACCTCTACCTCACTCCATACAAAATTAATTGGTTATTTATTATCAAATTAATTAAGCATAACAACTGAAACACTGAGGCGTCTGGAATAAAGAACAGGTGATTATCCACATGAAAATCAACAAATGAGACTTTGTCAATAATTAGAAGTTGCTTATCATCAAAACAGATCATTAAACAATGAAGAGACCACCCATAGATTAGAAGTAATTATCTATAGACTGAGAGTGTTTGTTAATATATAGAATTGTCGATTACTACACACACACACACACACACACACTTTACAAATCATTAATAAAGAAATTAAATCAGACTAATATGCAATTACTCTATAAAATATATGAATGGATAATAATCTCACGAAATATTCCAACATTATATGTGTTCAAGGAAATGTAAATTAAATCTCAATTTACACACTATAATTGCTTAAAATTTTAAAAATGATGAATTCTTTAAAAAGGCAAAAATACTATTTTTCAAAACTTACCCTGTTGTTTTTCCCTGTTGTCACGTCATCTACTAATGTATTGCTTTCCAGAACTTTCAGATGTCTATTTAGAAGTGTTCATTCTAGCTTTGTTTATGTTCTCTATACTCTGTCTTTGCTACAAGTTGTACCAGTTCCTCATAGATGTCACAAAATTTATTAAGTTTCTGTAATAACTTTTTGACATTGGAAACACCTTTCAGGGTCTGGTGAAGCATATGACATCTTCTTTAGAAAAACATTTAAAAATAAAATACATAGAAATATAAATCAAACGTATTATATTTATGTAAAATTACCAAATATTAAAATTATTACCTTGTATAGACTTGTATATTTGTGCTTTATTATTCATATTAGATAATATCTTTATACATGTATATTACTTAATATAATTTAAAATAAAGATGATCATGGCACTATTTTTAGATAGATTATTATATATAATAATAAAAATATATCTGTGATTTCTTTGGTTAGAGTATTGCTAAAGTACTGTACTTTGTGGCCTACCTTTCTAATTAAAAACACTAAATTTCATTTAAACACAAATAACTATGTATTTTCTCCATTTTATTTCATAATAAACTAGCAGATTATCAATTTTTCTTTTATTATTTCTGATAATTGTATTTTTAATTTCCAAAATATTCATGTGACTATTTTCCAAATGATATGCTTTGCTCACATTGTCTTGCCTTATGAAATCCATATCCATAAATATTTATTTTAACCTTCGAAAATCCTAATGTTAAATACTTTTCACATTGCTTTTGAAAAATCTTACTGTGGTAAAAATACTTAACATGGGCAAAACCCTCTTAAATTTTTTTTTACTCTATGTTAAATTCTGGGGTACATGTGCAGATCATGCAGGATTGTTACACAGGTATATACATGCCATGGTGGTTTGCTGCATCCATCCCCGATCATTTACATTAGGTATTTCTCCTAATGCTATCCTTCCCCAATGTCCCATCCTCTGCTACCCCTCCCCTATTTCTCTCACTTCCAAACAGGCTCCGGTGTGTGATGTTCCCTCCCTGTGTTCATGTGTTCTTATTGTTCAACAACCACTTATGAGTGAGAACGTGCGGCATTTGGATTTCTGTTCTTGTGTCAGTGTGCTGAGAATGAAAAATTTTTAAGAACATAATAAATTATTTTAAAATACATTGTACATTACATAGTGCAACAGATCTGTAGAACTGATTCATCTTGCATAACTGAAAATGTGGACCCCTTGAACAGCAGCTCCCAATTTCCTCCTCCCTCTAGGCCCTGGCAAACACCTTTTTACTCTCTGCTTCTATGAGTTTGCCTGTTTTAGATACTTCATATAAGTAGAATCATAATAATGCAGGACATTTTCTTGACCCCTTCACAGGTCTCATGACAAGGATGTCTTGTTTACTCAGCCTGTCCTGCTCAACTCCTCGCTGAAGGGGTCATGACAGTGAATGAGTGCAGGAACTGGAGCAAGCGAGTACAGAACCAGCTGCTTTGGTGCTGGCAGGAGCAAACTCAATGTGGGCCCCACAGTAGTATCCACGCGATGTGCCTGTGACCCCCAGACCCCAGAAGGTGTGCTAAAGGCTCTCTTGGCTCTATTGTTTGCAGACAGCAGTGTGTTACCAGCTCAATGGGCCCTTTGCCTGGTCACATGAGGAAACTGCCTTCCACCAGTGAGGGCAAAGGACCAGTGTGACAAACCCTTTAGATGCCCACACCTGGTACATCCTGAATTTTTGCCTGGTACCCAAGACAAATGAGGTCATGTGTATGAATTGAAGGATGGTGAATGTGGAGAATTTTACTGAGTGATGAAAGCAGCTCTCAGTGGAGAGGGGGGAGCTGGAAAGTGGATGGGAAGGGAAGGTTGCTCTCCCCTGAAGTCAATCCGCCTCTTTACCTCTCTTTTCCGAAGTCAAATTGCTTTATCCAGCCACTTTTTCTGAAGTCAAAGTCACCTCTCTCTGATGTCCAGCCACTTCTTTCTGAGTTTCAGTCACTTTTCCCCTCTGCCAGCTGAGTCTGGGATCTTAAAGGTACAGGGTGGGGTGTGGTGAGCCATAGGTAGTTTTGGAAAAGATAACATTCAATTGGTAAAAAGACATTATTCAGAAAGAACCAACTGGGAGAGAGCAGACAAATAGGGATGGAAGTTTTCAGTCTGGGCCACAGGTTTCAGGCTTTTTGGCTTGAAGGTGGGGTTTTGCCAAGGACCTGCCCCTGTCTGCTAAGAATTTCTCTGCCTCCTGTCGCTATCAGGAACATATTTGTACTTCTGTTGCTAACTTATTTAATTTAGCGTAAGGCCCTCCAGGTTTATTTCTGTTGTCACATATAGCAGAATTCTCTTACTTTTAAGGCTGAATAGTATTCCATTGTATGTATATACCAGATTTTCTGTATCCATTTATCTTTCAATGGCTACCCATGGTGGCTGTATCACTTTATATTTCCATCAACAATGTACAAGGGTCTTATAGCTCCAGAGTCTTGCAACACTAATTATTATTATTATTTTTTATAGTAGCAACACTAATAGGTATGAGGTGATATCTCAGTGTGTTTTTCATCTTGTAATTCCCAGATGATTAGTGATTTTATTGTCTTTTCATGTACATATTGGCCATCTGTATATCCATTATGGAGAAATGTCTATTTAAGTCCTAGGCCTGTTTTAATTGGGCATTTCTCTTGTGCTATTGAAAGTAGAAGTTCCTTATGTATTTTAGATATTAACTTTTTTCAAACATATGATTTGCAAATATTTTCTTCCATTTCACAGGTTGCCTCTTCACTCTGTTGATTGTTTCGCTTGCTGTGCAACTTTTTAGTGTGATATAATCCCACTGATTTATTTTCACTGTTATTCTTTTCTTTTTGTTGGCGTATTTAAGAAATAATTGAGAAAAACAGTGTCTTAAAGATTTTCCCTTATGGCCCTAAATTAAAATTTTTAATCTATTTTGAGTTGATTTTTGTGTATCATGTCAGAAGAGGGCCTGATTTCATTCTTTTGCATGTGGATATCCAGTTGTCCTGACACTATTTGTTGAAGAGGCATTTGTTAAAGGTTAATCGTCCGTATGTGTGTGGGTTATGTCTAGGCTTTCTATTCTGCCCAATGGTCTATCTGTGCATTTATAGGGCAGTGCAATACTATTTTATTTATTGCAACTTTGTAATATATTTTGAAATCTGGAAGAGTGTTGCCTCCAGCACTTTTCTCTTTTTTTCTTGTTTCCTTTAGCTATATTGATCTTTCATATATTTACAAAAAATTTAGTTTTCTGTTCTATTTTGTAAAAACAGGAATTTAAATGTAGGTATTTTAATTGACATTTCATTAAATCCTTATATGTATTTGAGTAGAATGAACCTTTTAACAATATTAAATTTTCTAATCCATGAACATGGGATGTGAAGCACAAAGTTAACAGAAAGATGGAAATAATAAATGTTAGAACAGAAATAAATGAGATAAGTAATATAAAAAACAGAATAAATCAATAAAACTCAGGTTTTAAAAAATATAAATATAAATGACAAATAATAGGTGGACCAAGAAAAAAAGGAGCAGACTCAACTGTAATCAGAAACAAGTGAGGAAACATTGCATCTAACCAACGGATGCCATGGAAATTAAGAAGAATCCAAATTGACTACTATGAACCATTGTATGCCAACGAATTGGAGGATTTATAAGAAATAAATATTTAGAAATATACAAACTACAATGACCAAATCATGAATAAATAGAAACTCTAAACAGACCAAAAACTATTACTGTATCAGTAATCAAAAACCTCCCAACAAAGGAAATGCAGAACAAGACGGTTTCACTTGTGAATTTTACCAAACATATAAAAAGTACAAACACTAATCTTTCTAAAAACATGCCAAAAATTAAAGAAATGAGAACACTTTGAGACTCATTTTATGGAACTGGCATTATGTTGATAACAAAGACAATGAAGATACTACAAGCAAAGAAAACCACAGGCGAATATCCTCAAGAACAGATTTCTATTGCTTTTCTACTTGTAGCTCCTTAGTTGTATCGTGTCTGAGACTGGTGATCAGCTCTTTTGCCCTTGATTTCCCTATGTACTATAGGAGACCCTCTGCAATGAAATGAGCTGTTTTCTGAGGACAAATTAAAGGGATGTTACATGATTCCCTCTTCCTCACATGCAAAATACAACCCTAACCTCGGACACACCATGATAATGGTGAAACACAAGAGAAAAGTAACACGTGTTCTGCATTACTACATGCAGCAGAGATGCCCAATGTATAGGAATACATTTTGGATCTTGCATTAGAGAAAAATAAGCTTTATTTTTTAAAAGCATGCTACATAGAGTACCAAAATTAATGAATACATCATCCTTCCCCAAAAATGGCATTTTTCATAAACTGGTTTACTTTTAGAAACATAACTCAGTTTTTTTTTCAGATTCAGTAGTCAACATAAACATCTGAATATAGCCATATTTTAAAAAGGCCAACACAAATTGTTTTCTATTAAAAAAGAAACAATGGTGTGACTACCAAATGAAGTTTATATTGCCACAAAGAATATGTAAATGATGTAGCATTATTTAGGCAGCTTTGTATTTGGACATATAATAACATAAATATACCTTCATAAAAAAGAAAATAAATTTAACATGAGGTAATAATAGCTATCTCTGGACTATTGTTTTATAGCTGATTTTTTTCTGTTCACATTCCTGTATTTTAAACCTATGTAAAGTCAAGATACATTCCGTATTAAGATTAATTGAGTGAAGTCAATAAGACAAATGTCAAGGGCTTTAGAAAGGCACTAATACAAACAAGATACCACATGGGATAGTGTTATATCTAATTGTTCCAACAGTAGCCTCCAAGGCAATGCTTCAGTGATATTCTGCAGTGTCAAAAGTCCCCAGTGTCCTTGGGGCATATATTTGTGACACAGTTTGGTGCTAGGACTTAGCTTCTAGATGTGACCTTATTTCTGTTATCTCCGAGTTTTCTTAAGAGGTTGGGGAAAAAAGTAACATTTAATTCTTCAATGAAATATACTGTTGACACTTCTACTGTTGTTTTCATGTTTGTTTCTATTAAGTACTAAGGAGGAGCATTATTGGAGTTCATTAAGTTCAGCCAAAGATCCTTCAGTAAATGAATCATTCAAATGCCTCTGTATTTAGGTGAGTTGATTTAGTGTTTTAAAATTTTATTGTAGAAGGAAAATACTGAGTTCTGGTAATCTTAGTATGAGACAAACACAAGTGTAGGTCGAGGTGACCCAAATCCACTTAGTTCAAGGAATGGTGGTCCTATGTTGCTATATCCAGATTCCTTCTCTCTTTCAAATAGTATCAATTCTGGTTTTTGGTTCTCTCATTAGGCTCCCACCATGTACCCCTCAATAAAATGAATACTTTGGCAAATAAAAAGAATAAAACAAAATTGGCATTATCTTTAAATTTCCTGTGCTTTCTGAGGAGATCAGTGAGACTAATAGCCAAATCTGATAAATGGTAGCATATGGTTTATGGTAATTGTGAGTTATAAACACTAATGTTTGCAATCTATACAGAGGAGGAGAAACAATGTGTAATCTTTATAACAGTAGATGGTAAAATAAAGCATCATGCTAGTGAGAATAGATAGAAAGCAGACTTTAGGTAAATGGGCATGTGCTCCATAACAGCTTGATACATCTACCATGACTTTGAGAAGAATGTTTTAATAGTAATGAGATTGAATATCTAGATCTAAGAAGTTTTTGAAATTTCAGGATACACAATGTAGTTTTCATGCATTCATCAAAAAACAGCATTTGGAATTATTAAAGTTGACTCTCAGGTGAAAGTAATTAGAGAAAATTATGCTTGCAATGCTACAAAAATATTTCAAATTATGGAGTGCAACTGAAAAATACAGTCAGAATCCAGTTTCATAGTGTTAAGATTTTATGAATAATTGTTTCAGGGAAATTGCTGAGTCATTGGTCCCTTTGGAAGATAGCTTTCCTACAGACACAATCTTATAAGAACTAGAGAAAGCTATTGTGTAATGGAAAAACATAAAGGAGAATGGGGAAAATATAGTTATGTGATTTAGACTAAAGCCACAAATGAAATTCTAGTACTTCCATTGTGTGGGTTCAGGAAAATGATTCTCTGTATTGTATTCACGAATGTGTCCACATGTTAATAGGTGTCCTACACAGGCCTCATTTCAATAACTCTTTAAGTTTGTTGAAGCCTCACTAATTAGCTATAATTCTAATAAATATAAAACTTTATATCTAATATGTTTTATATGATGTCTAATAATCATTATATCCATTAGCAATCTTTCTGCTTCCATACTACTGATTTAAATTTCCAATCATGAATATATTATTACATTTTACCATTGAGGAAATGCCTAGTGGCATCAAGGCATATTCAGAGAATATTATGGTGTCCTGTTTGAGATGGGTCTCCCTGACACTTATTCTTGGCAAAGCTTTAAACTTAAATCTAAATCAGAATGTATTTTTCCTAAAAACTAAAATTTATTTGCCGTATTCAGTACTTTCATGTTTATTATTGTCTGTCACCTACCTATCTTTTGGGATTTGCTGCATTGGAAAATGAAGAACTTCTCATTTAATATTGCTTCAATTACTTTATCACTACAGACACATACATCACATATTTTGTTGCAATAGCCGCCTCGTAAGTGATATAATGGACCATGAAGAATAACATTAAACATTTTTCAAGTTTACTTCAACATGCATGAGAAAGATTAGCATATTGGTGCAACACAGCTTCAGAATGTGTTATAGTATTGGATTACAAGGAATCAGAAGGTCATTAAAAATAAAACCACCAATAAAATATTAAATTTACCATTTTCCAGGAATGTTAACATTTTACTGCGTGTTAAGCGTTGTAAGTTAACTGTCTCATAGCTTTACAAATCAGGCAGTAATGAAACTGTAGAAATGCATATATATATCTTCCAACAGAAATATTCTCACTTATCTCAGATTCATGCAAAGTAAGAGTGGCCCTTCTCATGAAGCCTGCTGTCTATGATGATAGTGGGTCTTATTGTCTGAAATATAGGAAGGTATAGCCTGTTTTGTTGTTATTCCTGTCTTAATTTTGTTTTTTATTATTCTATTCACAAAAAATTCCTAATCAACTTGTATTTTTTATCTAAGTACTCTACCTTTTGAAATAATGTAACAGTGGAAACCTAGAATTTTCAGCAATACTCTTAATAAAGACCCACTTAGTCTCTCAATATTTCTTCCTTTTTGATTCCTGTTGCACTTATTTGTTCCTACTTCTCTGGTTCAACTTCCTTTTTTTTTTTTCTGATAGGATACAAAAAAATCAGACTGCTGGAGTCATCTTCATCCTCTTGGGCTTCTCAGAATATCCAGACATTCAGGTGCCCCTGTTCCTGGTCTTCCTGACCATCTACACAGTCACTGTGCTGGGGAACCTGGGCATGATCATGGTCATCAGAATCAACCCCAAACTCCACACCCCCATGTACTTTTTCCTCAGCTACTTGTCCTTTGTTGATTTCTGTTATTCCACCACGGTTACACCCAAACTCCTGGAGAACTTGGTTGTGGACGACAGAAACATCTCCTTCACAGGATGCATCATGCAATTCTTCTTTGCCTGCATATTTGTGGTGACAGAAACACTTATGCTGGCAGTGATGGCCTATGACAGATTTGTGACGGTGTGTAACCCTCTGCTCTACACAGTTGCAATGTCCCAGAGGCTTTGCTCCTTGTTGGTGGCTGCATCATACTCTTGGGGGATAGTCTGTTCTCTGACACTTACATAGTTTCTCCTGGAATTATCCTTCAGAGGAAATCATATCATTAATAACTTTGTCTGTGAGCATGCTGCCATTGTTGCTGTGTCTTGTTCTGACTCCTACGTGAGCCAGAAAATCATTTTAGTTTCTGCCACATTCAATGAAATAAGCAGCCTGATGATCATTCTCACTTCCTATGCTTTTATTTTTATCACTGTCATGAAGATGCCTTCCACTGGGGGGCGCCAGAAGGCGTTCTCCAAGTGTGCCTCCCACCTGACCGTCATTATCATTTTCCATGGGACCATCTTTTTTCTCTACTGTGTTCCTAACTCCAAAAGTTCATGGCTCATGGTCAAGGTCGCCTCTGTATTCTACACAGTGGTCATCCCCATGCTGAACCCCTTAATCTATAGCCTCAGGAATGAAGATGTGAAAGAGACAGTTAGGAAGTTAGTCATTACCAAATTATTATGTTATGGAATATAAAATAACTTTAAAGTCATAAATATTGTAAGGATGAAATCTCAGACCATTTAAATTGTTGATTCAGAATATTGTTATACAAAAGTTTCTGTATTAGTATACATTTACATGTGTATGCACAGCGCAACTTTCAGTTCAATTTAAATCTTGTAATATGTTAGATTTTGAGATGATCTGAAGAATAATAGTTTACAATGAGGAAGTTTACCTAATAACATAAAACTACTATGATAAGAGCTGTTCAGTATAAAACACTGACTATCCAATAAATAATTACAATTAATTCTACATGGGCAATTTTGACATTGGAAGATATGCAGGCAAACAAAAATAAATAAGAATCATATCTATCTTATGAAGTTCAGAATCTGGTATAGTTAAATTATACTTGGTCTTATAAATTATATTTTTCCTTATGCACTAAAATAGGAAAATGGTAAATATTTTGGCAAATAAATTCTCATCACCCCAGTTTTACCATTTATGCCAATGTGATTGTGCATGTTATTTATATATTTATTAAAATTTTTATTGAGATAATATTCTATTCATTTTCCTTTGTAAGAAATAATATAAAGGAATTCCAATTATCCTTTCCCAGTTCCCCCCTATGATAGTGCAGTATAATAATCAGGATAATGATATTGAGGTAATACACAGATATTATTCAAGCATCTGTTAACTATTGAGAAAAAGAAATATTCATAAACTCAGTGATATCCAACAATAAGCAATCCTTGCGAATAAGTGACTTGACTAAGGTAGCTCTGTTGATGACAGTTGGGCCACTTGGGTGTCAGGAATAGGCTAACTTGATCAGCTACCTTTGGATCTACACACCTGTATGTATGTCGTCTTCTTTGGACCATTTGGCTGATAGTCTTTGTTGAAAGCAGAGCCACAATAGAGCACTCCAATAATAAAAGCTATGTCAAGTTCTTGTTAACACTATGCATCAGAGCAAATCACATGTCCAAGCCCCAAAACAAGAGTTGAGAAAGTTATCTTCTTCTTGTAGAACTGCCGTTACAAGTCAACAGTGATGGGTACAGGGAGAAATGAAAAACCGGGTTCAAAATTGATTGAAACATTTACATCTTTAAACACATTCTTCCTTGATACTGGCAGATAAATTCATTGCAGAAAACAGGTAACCCATGGCTGTAACTGGTTTTAGACGAGCTTTCTAATAATTGACAAGTCACTTGATTGCCTTAACCAAATGATTGTTTGAGGTTAGGTTTAAGAACTTTTTCTCCTTGTGTCTTGCCAGTCATGATTAAGGCTTACAAGCACAGAATATGAAGGCGGCCATATGTTGCAGGTTCAATCCAACCTATTAAATGATAGTTGTTTCCCCTCAAGATTTATTAGGTTTATTTTTATTTCCAAATAAAAACTGAATAATTTTTTTACATAATGCTTTACACCAAATTACTTGTCTTATGTAACTTACTGTTCAGGCATACACAATAAAATTCTCTACACTTATAGAATATATCAAAAGTAAGAGAGTATTTACTTTAAGTTTTAATTGTCAATAATGAGTCATAAGTAAATGTTTTAGTTAAGCATCTTAAAGCTATGAGTGTGTGTGTGTGTGTGTGTGTGTGTGTGTGTATGTGTGTGTATAGCTCAATAAAGATATTAAGGAATATAAAAAGGATTTAGAAAGTTTGAATATGCATTGCAGAATATCTACTATTTTCAGTAAGGTTTCTAGGATAAAGTTAGAATATATTATTTTTAAATATTGATTTTGAAGTTATGTAAGCTGTAATTTGGTAGGCTTCTTTTAGTACAAAATAAAAATAAAAGAAAAAAAGGGATAGTTGCAAATCTCTTTAAAACATGATTTTCTTTTATTTTGGTAAACGTTGATAAATGGACAGTTTACACAAATATAATGCAATTTTTCCCCAGAATTCTCAAGTTGTATTTTGAATCTGAAAGTAAACATAGTAACTGTGAAGATAAATATATTTTAGATAATGTAAGTTAGTTCTCTAATGGTCATATTAAGTGATAACTATGGGCTATTTTTTTTTACATATAAATTTGTATGCTGCTCTTCTTTTAAATTTTTGGATCTAGTAGGTATAAATGTGACTTTTTTCCCATGAAGTGCTGTGGCAGGATATTTGCTGAGCATACGTACAATACTAAAAAAGTTATATAGTTGAATGCTCACTTGTTAGTGGATTAACAACTATAAAAATTATATCTGGACCATTTTATGTAAATGCCAACTTTCATATTATGTTGACTAAATGAAGAAGGCATCAAGGATTGTATTGGTATTGGACAAATATATCATTATATGATTATATTACATAACACTTTGTACACATAAGTGGCTTTTACTGCTATCAAACCTAATAGGACAAGAGTCCCTATGAAAATATGGAAACATATATGATTGATTAAGAAAGGGATAGAGAAATATTTGATTCAATAGGGTTCTTATGGCATCCTAGATGCATAGAATATTCAAGCTCAAGGATACCTTATTAGTATAAGTTTTCCCGTGAAACTTGGTATCATGCAGTCTAAGCACCAGGAAAAGATTCCTAGGGAGAGTAAACAAAAACAAGCCTGAACCTTTGGATATGATAGAACCAAAATCTAGGAATAATTTTTTTTGGGGGGGATAAGACTTGGCTATTATAGATAACAACTCATAAACAGAATATAGAATACAACAATACTTATAACAATTTTCACATATATTTCAACAATATATAAAACAAGTTGTATATTATTCTAGGAATTTAAAGTGGATATATCATTTAAAATCCATCAATGAATCTACTATATTCACAAAATAATGGAGAAAAGCATATGCTTTTTTCAATTTATGTAGTAAAGATGTTTGTTAAAATTTATTTCTTGTATTAGTCAAAAATTTGCAGAGAAATGTGACCAATAAAATGGATATCTGCTTACCTATATTTCTTCATATGGAGATATTTATTTATTTTAAGTAATTAGCTCATGTGATTATAAAGGCTGACAAATATTGAGAACTTCAGGGTAAATCAGCAAGCTGGATCCCAGGGGAACTGGTGCTGAAGTTCTAGTCTAAGCTGGAAGGCTCAAGAACCAGAGAGCCAGTGGTGTATTTCCAGTCAGAAGGTCAGCAGTTTTGAGACCCAAGCAGAGTTGATATTCCAGTTCCAGTCTATAGGCAAACATGTAATGTCCCAGCTCAAAGGCAGAAAGGGGGAGGAATTTTCCTTTGCTTGGGAGAGAATTAGCCTTTTGTTAGACTCAGGCATTTACTGATGGATGCACCCTATCCGCATTACCAAGGGCAATCTGCTTTACTTAGGCTACTGATTTAATTGTTAATCTCATCCCAAAACACTCTTATAAAAACATCCATAATAATGTTTGACTGACCATCTGGGCACCCCATGGCCCAGTTAATTGATACATAAAACTAATCTGTTCATAATAAAATGAAACAAAAGAAAATAAAAGCTCTCAGAAAAGCAGAAATAGAATGAAATTTCTTAATCTTTTACCTACCAAATCTATAACTAAATATCACAATTAATGTTGAAATAATAGATGCTTTGTTTTAAATTTCAACATAAGGGAAGAATGTTCATTATTTCCACTTCTGTTTAACAGTAGAAAGGTTATCCTAGACAATTCATTAAAGAAGAAAAAAAAAAGAATATTCGTGAGGGTAGAATAACACTTTCATGTTTGAAGATAATATAATTGTATGAACATCCCAATCCAAAAATATCTATCAAAATTAATTAGAATTAAGAAGGGAATTGAAAAGATCTCTCAATCTAAGATAGTTAATATATTTTTTTCTGGATCTGTGATATCTGTCTACATCCTTCCACACTATATTAATACCAGCAATGCTTAACCTTAGGGATGGTAGTTCTTTTCTGCAGTAACCACTACTGTGTTATATTAAAGTTTTGTGTTTTTTTTTTTTGCCTTTTCATCAATTGTTTAACAATTTAAAAAAATAATATTGTAAAAAATGTTATGTTTTGAAATCCCCAGTAAAGATTGTGTTTTTCTCAAATGCACTCAGACTCTTGGTAATAATGTTATCTGAACTAGACCTTCAAATATGGGTATCTAGTCATATCATTGGCCTTGAAGATAGGGCTAAGCATCTTGCAAATAGAAATTGTATTCAGTAATTCATGGTGTATAGTAACATGGCTGACTAAATAATTCTTTGTGCATGATTATAATGAAGTGTTCACTGAATCAAATGCCTGGAGAACTGAGGTGGCAGTTTCACAAAACTGTTACAGAAGTGGTGATGATTATAAGTACTGAAATCTTCTGAATGCCTGGGAGAGCTTGCAAAAAGATAATAAAAATTCAGGGCTTCCAAATGTTGGCAAAATTTACTATCAGAGAACTAGAGACATTTATGGTAGCCTTAAGATAATCATTTTTTTTTTCCTCCAAGACACTGGGCAAGTGTCCTAAATTTCTTAGTGAGAAACTGATATGTCAGAGATTATGTCTTAAATAAATTCTATAAAGTTACAAGTATTCTTAACATCAGAAAATAATTCTCCCGATATTGTGATCAGCAGAGTGTTGAAATATCCTCTCCAAAGCAAATGACAAGTTAGGGCAACTTGTACTGTGATTAAATGACTTAAAACGTACTAGGTCTTTCACTTATGGAGGCAGCACCTATCACATTTGTGTAAGCTGTTACAAACCATTCAAACAGTAACCTTCAGCTTGCCTCTCTTGCATAATTCCTTGTACCAGATACTCTTATTATCCTACCTCTATCTTTTGAGTTTTACTCCCAGTGATTGTGGTAATCAGCCATACATGTAACTCCCAATGATGTCATTCTCTGGTATTCACATCACTGTGTAGTCTCCTCCCATACTTTACCTGGCTTGGGCTGTGTGATGAATATCATGTGGTAGGAATGAGAATATATCATACTGGAGGTTCAGTTTAAACAGGCTGGATTGTCTCTCTCTCTCCTTCTCCACCTACATTAGGTCTCTCACTCTGCAGGAGGTGGCCATATTTGAATAACCCCATGGAGGGACCTTTGGGATGAGGAGCCTAACTACTGGCTAACAGCCATCAAGGAACAAGAGGTGCCAGCAATCTTTTGGGTGAGCTTGGACACAGAAGTTTGATGTAGTTGAGCCTTTAGATTACTGTAGCTCTGGAATCCTGGTTGCAACCTCATGGGAGACTCTAAACTCAGAGCTAAGCTGCTCCTGAATTTATGATGTATGGAAACCACAAGGTAATCAGTGTTTATTGTTTCAAAGTACTAAGTTTTGCGGATACTTTTTAGCTGTCAGTGAATAATTAATGCAGATGTATTAGTCTGTTCTCACACTGCTATCAAGAACTGCCTTGAGACTTGGTAATTTATGAAGAAAAGAGGTTTAATTGACTCACAGTTCACCGGCTGTAAAGGACATGGGGCTAAAGAGGTCTCAGGAAACTTTCAATCCTAGCAGAAAAGTGAAGGGGAAGCAAAGATGTCTTCTCATGGCCGGCAGGATTGACAGAGTGCAAGGGGAAGTGCCACACACTTTAAACCAGCAGACCTCCTGAGAAGTCACTATCAGGAGAACAGCAAGGCGGAAGTCCACCCCTCTCTCTCTCTTTCTCCACCTACATTAGGTCTCTCACTCTGCAGGAGGTGGCCATATTTGAATAACCCCATGGAGGGACCTTTGGGATGAGGAGCCTAACTACTGGCTAATAGCCATCAAGGAACAAGAGGTGCCAGCAATCTTTAGGGTGAGCTTGGACACAGAAGTTTGATGTAGTTGAGCCTTTAGATTACTGTAGCTCTAGAATCCTGGTTGCAACCTCATGGTTGCTACAAGATCCCTCCTCCAACACAGAGGATCACAACAGATATGACAAAGTTATTACAACCCCTCAATATTTTTATTATTTTTTATTTTTTTCCCTCTTCATTCCCCCCTTTGGTGCGTTTTATATAAGTGACACCTTTAATAAGGCACATCACTATGTAAGTGGCTTTTAATTAGAAAGTATTACTAGGCTATGTGCCTATTATGATTCTTTTTATTCATTTGTAGGAGAGGGAATGCCTGGGTAGAACAGGTATCTCATTGTTCTATGGGTGGACCACACTTCAATTCTTTTGCTAAGATGTCATTATACATCTGCTCTAGGGTGGTTAATTGAGGGTAGATATGCTACTGAAGTTGGTGGTTCTTGTGTGTGAATATATTTAGTGAGGTGTGGAACTGGGAGCTTTTCTTTCGTCTCAGCTCCTGATGGCCGCTTCACAACTGTGCCTGTCTTAGGTTGTCCCTCCCTTAAGGAATCTTACCTGTCTTTGGCTAACCAGCCACCTGCTGGGAGTCCAACAGGGCAAAGTGTTGATCATGATGATGTGGAGGGCCAGCTGGTCCTTCCTCGAAGTTGACTAATAGCTAGTTGAAAGTTCTATGTTGGCACATCTCTAAGTTACCCTGGTGGGTGGGCCACTTGAGCAGGAAAGACACCATTAGACCTTTGCTCCTCCGAGTGTGAGCATAATAGCTATTAAGGTGTGGTTGGAACAGTTTAATTCACTCTAACCAGTCATTCTAATTCCTATTTCTAATTTAAGCTAAGGGAAGGATTTACCTAAGCCCAGGGAGACCACTCCTTATGGTGTGATACTTTTTCTTCTGGAGGCACAGGTTGATATTTAGTTAAGGCCATTATTTGGGTGGTATGTTTGGCCACCACTGCTTCTGCAGTTGACTGTATGCTTCTAAAGAGAAGAGGCAGGAGACATGGAAGTATTAGGAAACTACCTAGAATGAGCATAAATCTCCCTATTACAGTTTTAAATCTACCAAAAGGTGAAGACAAACCTCTGAAGAGGGAATCTGGAGACCATCCAAATTTCCAGGTTTGAACTGGAACATGAGCTAACTTTCACATTTTTGCAGTTATCTCCACGACACCTTTCCCATTATCATCAATTACCAGGCAGCAATTAGGCTGAACGTTCCACATACTCTTTCTTCCTGGACAAGGAGATAGTCTAAAGCTAGTCTATTCTGGTAAATAGCATTCCCCATCTTTGTAGCTTGCTAGGCCAATAGATCTAAAGCACTTGCTGTTTTATTAGTAATGATTTCAAGTACTGCTTGCAGTCTTATGACGCGGTTAAGCATGTAAATAGGGGTATGGTATCCCAATCTCCTATTTTTACGTCCCCTCTGCTGTTTACAACCCTTTTGTTTCTCTCCTTAATTTCATCATAAACAGGATATCCTAAAGTTTCCCCTAGCTGCAATGGGAGTAAGAAGAAAGATGGTCTGTTGTCCCTAGTACGCAGGCCCCTGACCAATTAGTAGGTAACTGTTGATAAGCTCATTGCCCACGGATCCAATAGAGGCCAGAAGGTGCTTGCCAGCTATTGGGTGCTTCAAGTTGATACCAGGAATGTTTTAAAAAGAAGCAAGAAAATGGGTTGCAGCATGGCAATCTGGTGGTACTTTTACTCCGCTTATTTTTGCCCCACCATAGAGTTTTTTCCTATTGTTTTATTATAATATTGCTGTCTTAAGCAAACCAGTTCTCCCACTGGGTAGGGAAGGTTATTCCCCAACGTGCAATGCAGTACCTCTCAATGATAGAATTTTTTAAGAGCCAAATACTTGAGCGTTTGAGTGTTGGCTTGGAGGAGGTGAGGGTTAGGGTAAAGTTTTCTTAAGGCATTAACTCATGCCCATGACAACTGATCATTCCCATGGCCACTGATCTCCCATAGTAGCCCCCCAACAAATGTAACAGGAGGAGACACCTAAAATTGCTGGCTATATTTTCAGCCAGTTGAGCAAACAGGTTACTGGCCACTAGAGGAGGTTCAGGTAACTCCTGGTTGGTATTATTATAGGTATTATAGAATGACTTGAAAACTCAATATTTTAAGAGCCAAACTACCCAAGTATTTTAAGAACCAAATACACACACACACATACACACACACACACACACACACACACACACACACACACACTCCTGGGTCTGTTATTTCACTGCTAATCTGTGCTCCCACCGGTGCCTTTAGATCAGTGGGCAGGTCTGGCTTTAAGATAGTAAGAGTTACAAGATTGCAGGTGCTTATCCGACAATCTGGATCTAATGGTGTCTGGGCAAGCATAACTGGTTCCCATAATTGTTGGTTAGTGGACCATGTCATGCAGTCCAAGCAAGACGTTATCAGAGGTTTGGTGGACCTAACAGAAGGTGCTCCTATTTTTGTGACAACCATTATAGTACTCTTCAGAAATGAAGATGTCTGGAAAGATGGAACCCAAAGATGTTAACTGGCAAATATCAAAGTATACGCATACAACTCGCCTGTGCGAGGAAGGGACTTTGGTTTGGTTTAGAAGGTCCCCTCCTTTTGACTTTATATGTACTTTAATCCAAGTCCCAGGTGTGGATTTGGGGTCATAACATATATGAGGTTGGTTATTCCCTGGATCACAAACTGAATAGGTTGTTTGGTTCTAAGTACAAGTTCCAAACATAGTATGTTTGGTACAATAGAGTTAACTACTGTGCTCCCCATCCAGGTAGTGTGTATGCAGTGGGGACATCCTTCTATGGGTTGTCTTTCCTTCTGCACAGATACAGGAACTAGTAACAGCAAAGCAAAAAATAGCATCCTTTTGTCTAGCTCAGACAAGATACACCTCTCCCTGGGCAGAGGGGTTGGCAAAGATGACAGCATAGCAACAGAAGAGTTAACAGCACTATGACAGTAACTAAACTTAAAGTTTCCATCCACATTTACTTGGATGACACCTCAAGCTTCGGCCATGAGTAGACTAGGCAGCTTCTGGTTGTGTGACTAGAGCAGGACTCTTTTCTCTGCTGGTAGCTTGGCCTTGTCACAGGATCAGCCTGGTGGGGTGCTCAGGATCCTGCTCAGTGGTCTATTTCTCCTGGGCTGAGGGTTTCAACCTTCTATGATAGATCCATGTGATGATACCTGCAACTTTAACGGCAGTAGGAGTGGACAAAATTATAGTATGGAGCCCATCCCAAGTAGGCCCTATAAACAAAATATCACAGGCCAAACAAAATCTCATAGGGTGAATACCCAGTCTGTTTTGTGAGAGTCTTCCACCTGACTCGGAGGAGGACCAGGGGCAAAACATGATCCCACCATAAATAATTTTCTTGACAGAATTTCTTTGACAGCTGCTTGAGTGTTCGATTCATGTGCTCTACCTTCCCTGAGCTCTGAGGCTGGTAGGTGGTATGTAATTCCCAATTTATTTTCAGCAGCTGTGTCAGGTCTTGGAAAATTTCAGCTACAAATGCTGGGCCATTGTCTGATCCTAGAGTTGAAGGTAGCCCAAATCTGGGAATAATGTCTTTCAGTAATACTCTAGTTACTTGTCAGGACTTTTCTGTCTGGGTTGGGAATGCCTCAACCCATCCTGAGTAGGTACAAACAAACACCAGCATATACCAATAGCCTCCTGCCGGGGACAGCTCTGTAAAGTCTACAAGTAAATTTTCACAAGGTGCAGCTCCTACATCTTGAATTCTGGGGGCCGAGTTGGCACCTGCCATGGGTTATTCTGGGCGCAAGTTAAGCACTGTTCACAATGGCTGGAGTAACGGCAGTGAGGTGTGGCACATAGAAATGCTGACCCAGCAAGATTTCGAGTGCTGTTTTTCCTATGTATGTTCCTTGGTGGAACTGGTTTAAAAACCCGGGGCCATTATTTTGGGACTAGCCAGTCTCCCATCTGAGAATTTCCACCATCCTTCCTTAGTACAATTACCAGTCTTGTGAGTGAACCAAGCCTTCTCATTTGGGGAGTAATTTGGTGCTTCTGAACATAACGCCTCTGGGAAAAGGGTCATAGCACGGGCTGCTTTTCTAGCTTCTATATGGGATGGTGGGGTAGCCATTGCTGCCCACTTGGCTTCTCTGCCTGCTTTCCTATTTCCTTTAGCTTCTGGTGTCTCTGCTTTTTGGTGGCTTTTACAGTACATAACAGCAATTTCTTTTGGTGCCCATACTGCATCTAGGAGTTGTAAAATTTCTTCTGGATACATTGTGTTTGTTCCTTGGGCTGTTAGGAGCCTTCTTGCTTTATACTTAGAACCATGCAGGTGGCAAATGCATATTTGGAATCTTTTGTCTTTTGGCTCTTTTATCTTTTGCCAGTAATAATGCTCTTGCCAAGGCTATTAGATCTGCTCTCTGGGGTGATGTCCCTGTTGGCACAGATTGGGCTTCTACTACTGAGTCTAGAGTTTCCACTGTATACCCAGTTTGTGGGATCGCTTGTGTTAAACTGCTTCCATCAGTAAAGTATTCTACCTCTGGTTCCTGGAGGGGACGATCCGTGAGATCTCTCTGGCTTGAGAATACTTCATCTACTGTTTCTATGCAGTCATGGAGTGGGGCTCCTGGTTCTATGGGGAGTACGGTGGCTGGATTAAGGGTATTCATAGTTTCTAAAGTTATGCAAAGGTTCTCACACAAGAGCCCTTGGTACCGAGTCATTCTTGGATTTGACAGCGAAGGTGTCTTCTCTGATCCATCAGAGTTAGGATAGAGTGCGGCACCCGCACAGTCAAATGTTGCCCTAAAGTTAATTTTTCCAATTCCTATACCAACATGGCTGTGGCAGCAAATGCCTTAGGACAAGGAGGCCACCCTTGTGCCACTACATTTAATTGTTCAGATAGATAGGCCACCGGGCAGTCCCATGATCCTAGGACCTGGGTTAAGACCCCTATGGCCATTCCTTACCCCTTGTGAACATGCAAGAAGAAAGGCTTGGCCATGCCTGGTAATCCTAGAGCCAGGTCCTCAGTTACGGCTTTCTTAACCTGTTCATATGCCTTTTTCTGTTCAGTTCCCCAAAGGAAAGTTTCCTTCCCTGCCACCGCCCGACCCTTTTGTGGCTTCATATAACGGCTTTGCTATAAGTGAGAAGTTTGGAATCCAGATATGGCGGAACCCTGCTGCCTCTAAGAATTCTCTTATGTGCAGCCTGCCAGTCTGGGTTGCAAGGCTGCAAACAGCCTTTATCTGGACTGTACCCAGACTTTGCTTCTCTTGTTTTATGCTAAATCCTAGGTGTCTGATACTTCTCAGGCAGACTTGAGCTTTCTTTCTTTTTTTTTTTTTTGAGACGGAGTTTCACTCATGTTACCCAGGCTGGAGTGCAATGGCGCGATCTCGGCTCACCGCAACCTCCACCTCCTGGGTTCAGGCAATTCTCCTGCCTCAGCCTCCTGAGTAGCTGGGATTACAGGCACACGCCACCATGCCCAGCTAATTTTTTGTAGTTTTAGTAGAGACGGGGTTTCACCTTGTTGACCAGGATGGTCTCGATCTCTTGACCTCGTGATCCACCCGCCTTGGCCTCCCAAAGTGCTGGGATTACAAGAGCTTTCTTTCTTGATATTTTATATCCTGCCTTCCATAATAGGTGGAGTAGACTCTGTGTCTCTTGGTGGCAGTCCTCTAGTGTTGGGGCTGCTAAAAGAAGATCATCAACATACTGCAGCAGGACATACTCTTCATTGGGAGGAATGAAAGAAAACCTTAAGGTCTGTTGCTACTGCTTCTCCAAAGATGGTGAGAGAATTTTTAAATCCCGCAGAAATCTGGTCCAAGTGAGCTGAAAATTGCCCCACTGGAAGGCAAATAGTGATTGGCTTATTGGTGCTAAACAGAGGCAGAAGAAGGCGTCTTTTAGATCTAGAACAGTAAACAAGGCGGCACTTGTCAGAATAAGAGTTATGAGAGTGTAGGGGTTTGGTACTACTGGATAAATAGTGACTGTAGCCCCATTCAGAAAGTACCCAAAAAATGAAATAGAAAAATCCCATTAAAGTAAATTTTCAAACATAAAACTACTAAGATGTTTACTTTCATAATGAGTTTCACTGACAGGGTTTGAAGAAAGATCACTATATATGAGGAAAAATAAAAGATAATACATATACAGAACTTGATGCAGGGCTTTATACACAGACAAATGAAAAAATAGCTATTATTGCTGAAAATACTATTGCTTATTTTTAATCACAATAATGCAGCCAGAAATCTGGAACCATTTTAGTTTTTTAAGAAGAAAATTAATGAGTAAATATGTACAGAAAAATGATTCTGGAATTAGTTTAGAATAGGGACTAGAGGGAGAAAAATTGGGAGTTAGAAAATCGGTTGGCAATTGTAATAATAATGCAAGCAATATATAAATAGGTTCTGATAAAAACATACGCAAAAATTAACCTTTGTATATCTCAGTTTCTCATCTGTGCATATTGGAATTATGTCTAATTGATCAGACTGACACAAGGATTGGGTATGTTAATATATTCAAAGCACTTGTAACAGTTTCTAGCACTAGCAAATACTATATGCTTATTAAATAATACTCAACATGAAAATATGTGAGGAAATGTACTTTAATGCAAGAAAGAAGCACTAAAAATATTGCTAGTGAAGACTGAAAACAAGGCATGGGAAAATACTCAGAAATGCTCTGCTTTTCTGCTTGAAAAGTCTTGTCTTCTCTTGGTTTAGAATCTTTCAGAGTATGCTTAGTTTCCACTAGACAGAGTATGATCTAAAGAGTCCAAGGATTCTTTCTTCAATGCAAGTTCTAGAACCTTTAGTGATAAAATGGCTTAATCTAGCTATCCTGTAGTAATAAAATACTGTATCTCAAAATCCTTAACTTGTATAGTTGTGACTCAGCCAAAGTAATTTAAGTTCCTGAATGTAAAGAGAAGTCTTTTTAATTAAAGCATGTGACTAAATGCCTGAGTTTCACAAAAGGTCAACACAATCTCCTATGTAACAGAAAGTGATCTTATAGCTGATGCTCTGTGCCTGAGATTGGTTGTGTAAGATTTGATGGTAAGTTATTATTTGTCACAAACAAGGCCAGAAGTTGTGGCAGTTCACAAATGTATCCAGGAAGGCAATATCCTCTTCTCTGTTGGGCCTCCAAATTCATTTACAAAATCTGTTTGTGGTTTTTATTGTTTGTTTTTTTTTTGGGTTAATCATATGAAATTTCTAGCGACCATGACTATTGGCTTAAAAAACCAAAATATTTATATATTTCAATCACACATATTCTGTCATTCCTCATTGATCACCACATCTAAGTTTGTCACATCAAAAAAAGGTGTTTGGTTGTTGTAAGATATATATTTTTATTTAGTATAGCCATGAGCTAGATAATGATGTTTCAGGCAAAGGTGGACGGCTTATATGATGGTAAGCCCATAATATTTAATAGTTCTGAAAAAGTCTTAACACCTAGTGACATCCTAGTCATCGTAATGTCATAGTGCAATGCGTTAGTCATATGTATTTGGTGAGGCCAGTGTAAACAAATCTACCATGCTGCCGGTCACATTAAACTTCAGCATATGCAGTTATACACAGTACCAAATACTTGATACGGACACTAAAGGGTAGTGAACTGGTTTATGAATTTAATAATACATACTTTTATCATCATTTTGGAGTGTACTCCTTACATGTATTAAAAAATGTTATCTGTAAAGCAGACACATCCTTCAAGACATATTCCAGAAGACGTTGTTATCTTAGGAGATGACATATCCATATATGTTTCTGGCCCGGAAGGCCTTCCAGTGGGACATAACGTGGAGGTGGAAAACAGTGCTATTGCTAAAGCTGACTCTGTGTAGGCCTAGGATAAAGTACGCATTTATGTAGAAAACAAATTACAAGTAGAAAGCAGCTTATAAAACAAGGAAAAAAAAGGAAAATATTTTTGTACAGCTATAAAATATATTATTGTTTTATGGTGAGTATTATTAACCAAAGGTCAAATAAAAAAATAAAATTTACAAACTAACAATGGTACAGTAGGCCATGGTTATTATTAAAAAAAGAAATTAAAAAATAAATTTAGCATAGCTGAAGTGTACAGTGTTGATAAATTCTACAGTAGTGTGCAGTAATGTTCTAGGCCTTCACATTCACCCACTATCTACCTCCTGACTCCTACAGAGTAGCTCTTGCAAGCTCCATTCGTAGTAAGTGCCTTATATGGAAGTACCATTTTTTAATCATTTATACCATATATTTTACCGTACTTTTTCTATAGTTAGATATGCAAATACCACTGGTTAAAATTGTCTGAAGTGTTCGGCATAGTCATATGCTATACAGATTTGCAGCCTTGGAGTAATAGCCTATAACACATTGTCAGTGTCTCTACAGTAGGCTACACCATCTAGGTTTGTGTAAGCATACTCCATGATGTTTGCACAAACATGAAATCACCCAATGGCACATTTCTTAGACTATATACCCATTGTTGAGCAATGTATGATCATCCTATAAACGTTGTGGTTTATAATTGCTAAAGAAATAGAGATTTTTGTTAGTTTCATACAATATGTGCTGCAAACGGGCTGCATAACTAGCAGAAGATAATCAATGTGAAACTTTTAAGAATATCTACGAAATACATTCTCAGGAAACAGTTTTATAACATTGAGTACTTTGAGCCTTATATTAGGTTGGTGCAAAATTAATTGCAGTTTTTATCATTGAAAATAATGGTGACAAATAACCATATGAGGGCTATACAATTGAGAGAACATATTATCAGGGGAAATTTTAATCAGACCACTTAGAGTATCTTAAGTAGATGTCCTATGTAACCATCACAATGGTATAAACCTGGAACAGGTAAAATTTAATATATCAATAAAGAACTGTGAACATCTGACAAGATATAACCCATCTACCCCCAAATTTTACCTTTATGTTTTTATGTATGTTTATTCTTTCAAAGGTCTCTTCTGTCATGATCATATGACTACTATAATCTGTTCAATGTTTTTTTGATTTTGCTAATATGTTTCCTTTGTTGTTATATAATTACATTTTACCATGAGAATTCATTGCTGTATCATATACATTTACAGACAACTTGTATACAATAATAATATTGATAAGCAGTATTTTTTCTTGTTTTCCAGATGAGAGAACAAAAGTGCTGAATGACAAAGCTAATTTCCCGTAATCAAAAAGACTGTAAATTGTCAAGTAAGACTTTTGCGGAAGTCAAACACCACCAATACACACTAACCACATTTGTCTTCACTCATTTACATCAAGCTTCTTCTGAGTTCTTCCCATCCCACTTTTCTCAATTTCTGTTGCTACAACTTATTTAATTTAATTTTCCTTTACTTTTGTCTGGCTTTCTTCTAACTCTCTTTTGTTACTTTTTTCGACTCTCTCTCTTTTAATAAAGGGCCATGGCACCAGAGGAGGGAAACCAGAGCTCTGTGACCACGTTCATTCTGTTGGGTTTCTCAGAATATCCACACCTCCAGGCGCCCCTCTTCCTGGTGTTCTTGACCACCTACACTGTCGCTCTGGTGGGAAACCTTGGCATAATTGTGGTTGTAAGAATCAACCCTAAGCTCCATACACCCATGTACTGTTTCCTCAGTCATCTATCCTTTTTGGATACTTGTTATTCCAGTGTATTTACACCCAAACTTTTAGAGACTTTGGCTGTGGAAGACAGAATGATCTCCTTCAAAGGATGCATGGTACAATTTTTCTTTGGTTGTGCTTTTGTGATCACAGAAATGTTCATGTTAGCGGTGATGGCCTACGACCGGTTTGTGGCTGTTTATAACCCCCTGCTCTACACAGTGGCTGTGTCTCCTAAGCTCTGTGCTGTCCTGGTAGCTGGAACTTACACATGGGGAGGACTCTGTTCCCTGACACTCACATATTCTCTTTTGAAGCTATCCTACTGTGGATCTAACATCATAAATCACTTTGGCTGTGAGTACCCTGCCGTTCTTTCTCTAACCTGCTCTGACCGCTACTTCAGCCAGATAGCATATTTACTCATTTCTATATTCAGGGAAGCTTGTAGCCTCCTGGTCATCCTTGCCTCCTATGTCTTCATAGTTGCCACTGTCATTCAAGATGCCTTCTACGGGTGGACTCCAAAAGGCCATCTCCACCTGTGCCTCGTACCTGACCGCCATCTCCATTTTCCATGGGGTCATCCTGTTTCTTTACTGTGTGCCTAATTCCAAAAGCTCATGGCTCCTGGTCAAAGTGGCTACTGTGCTTTTTACAGTCATGAGTCCTATGCTGAATCCCCTTATCTACAGCCTTAGGAACAAAGACGTAAAAGAGACAGTCAGGAAGCTGATAAACTCCCAATCGCCTTCTCACTCATAATAATTCAAATAAATGTTTGTTTATGTGTCTTATGTCCATTTTTTTCAAATACGTGATTGATGAGAGTTTATATTTAAGCAAATATATAACTGTATTTTAAGTCCATTACATATTGCATATGTCACATTTTTCTAGTTCAAAATGCCTTATCATTGTATCTAGTTTATAACAAATGTAATGTGTTATGTTTTTCTCCTTTTCAGGAGGTTTCAGAAAGAAATTTTTTTTTTTTGCGGTTTTGACATTTTTTTTTCCATTTATTTATTTTATTGCATTTTAGGTTTTGGGGTACATGTGAAGAACATGCAAGATTGTTGCATAGGTACACACGTGGCAATGTGATTTGCTGCCTTCCTCCCCATCACCTACATCTGGCATCTCCCCTTGCTATCTCTCCCCAACTCCCCACCCCTGACAGTCCAGAAGAGCAGAAGATCGAACACCGCATGTTCTCACTTATAGGCGGGTGTTGAACATTCAGAAAGAAATTTATTTCAGTCTTTCCACCAGACATTATGGAAGTCAAGATTAAGAGGAATAAATCTATATTTAGGGACTCACTACTTATTTTCTTGTTTAATGTTAAGCTATGCTTTAAAAAAGTCCAGCAACTACAAGTAATAACTGCCTTTAGAGAGTTATTGGATCAATATTCAAGTCCTCATAACCAATTATTTTGACTTAGGAAGTTTTGTAAAGTACAAGTTTTTGCTTTGCCTTAACGTTTTATTAAAATACCCCAGGAAACAATGTACATTAATGACAGTTTTAATGGAAGCTATATAAACGTTTTTTAAACGGGTTTCCGAGGCAGACTCAAGCATTAGTTGGATGGCATAGGCTAAGTACATTTTACGGCTTATTTCAATTTTTAAATTCTACAGCCATTTAATTCTGTGTTATGCCTAGCAAAAGTAGAAACATTTGTGTGCCACCAATGACAATGCTAAGTCAATGACTTGATCCTCAGTGTAATTCTTAAATCCAAAAGATTTCCTTTGTGCTTCTAAGTTTTTTAAAATTTGTTTTATGCCACAATTTATGTTTCAGTTCTATGTGAATCATAATAAATTGCCTGCGTAAGTAGTGTTTTTTGCCCTGTAGTATGCATCATAATTACCTGGAGGCTTGACTAAACCACAAACAGTGGACCTCACCCCAGAGTTTTTGTTAAGAAGGTTGATGGAGCTGGAGAATTTGCAGTAATAGGGAGTTCCCAGGTGGTGCTGCTACTGCTGGTTTTATGACCAGATTTTTAGAATCACTGTTCTATATCACTTGTCATAGAAACACATGAAGCCTATTTTCTCTCTCTGTTTCTTTTTCCTATCCAGCTCTGCTTTGCAGGAACAACTTTTTTCTTTTTAATCCAACAGTATCTGTTGATGGTATCTGAAGGAAATAAAAGCGGCACACCCATTTTTATTCTCATAGGTTTTTCAGAATACCCAGAAATCCAGGTTCCACTCTTTGTGGTTTTCTTGTTTGTCTGCACAGTAACCGCGGTGGGGAATTTGGGCACGATAATAATAATCAAAATCAATTCAAAACTCCATATAATCATGTACTTTTTTCTTAGTCACTTGTCCTTGGTAGATTTCTGTTATTCTAAGCTGTTGGAGAACTTGGTTGTGGAAGACAGAAGCATCTCTTTCTCTGGTTGCATCATACAATTCTGTTTTGCTTGCATTTTTGCAGTGACAGAAACTTTCATGTTAGCAGCAATGGCTTATGACCGTTGTGTGGCGGTTTGTAAACCTTTGCTCTATACCACTATTATGTCTCAGAAGCTCTGTGCTCTGCTGGTGGCTGGGTCCTACACATGGGGGATAGTGTGCTCTCTGACACTCACATATTTTCTTCTTGAACTGTCATTTTGTGAATCCACCCTCATAAATAATTTTATCTGTGACCACTCTGTAATTATTTCTGCCTCCTACTCAGATCCCTATATCACCCAGCTGATACGCTTTATTATTGCCATATTCAATGAGGTGAGCAGCCTAATTATCATTGTGACATCATATATGCTTAATTTTATTACCATTATGAAGATTCCTTCTGCAAGTGGGCGCCAGAAAACCTTCTGCGCCTGTGCCTCCCACCTGATGGCCATCACCATCTTCCATGGAACCATCCTTTTCCTTTACCGTATTCCTAATCCTAAAAATTCTAGCCTCATAGTTAAAGTGGCTTCTTTGTTTTACACAGTGGTGATCCCCATGCTGAATCCACTGATCTATAGCCTTAGGAACAAAGATGTCAAGAGCATGTTTGAAAAATTAGTTGACACCAAACTGATTTACTACAGAATATAATATTCTTAGATATTTTATTTCTGAAAAAGTGATTTACTATCCACAGATTATCTCTTATAGTACAATTGATTATTAAAATTATTTAGTCAATAGACCGTCAGTTGATACATTAATGCCAGCATAACCTTTAGAAATTACTTTAGTGAAATAGTTCTAAATGACATGTAACCAAAAATTCTAAATCCTAAAGTTTTTATATCACATGTTGCAATATTTGTAAATTATTTCAAGATACTTTTCTATGTATTCTGTAACTTTATGTATATTTTCAAAGCAAATCTGATTCAAAGCTCATTAAATATGTGCAGATTCAAGATGACCTCCTAAAATTGTATTCTGGAACCCATACTCCTGAGTGACTTTAACAAAAGCCTGTGATTACTGTGTCTTGTGCACCAACCAACCCTTTGCTTTTTCTTGTTTTGAATGGCAGAAGTTAATTATTGTTCTGAAAATTATAGCCTGCTGATTAGCAAACAAAATGGAATTAAGTATTAATCTACCTTTCTTACATGCATGCCCTATTTTATGCTAAAAAATTATCTGAGTGATCAGACAATGGGATATTAAAGTAACAGAATCCTAAAATGAAATCACACATATCTGGTCACTTATATTCCAACAAACAAGCCATTATAATTCAATGGAGAAAAATCATAATGGGAAAAGTGGATATCCATATGGAAAAAAGAGCCTTAAGTTTTATTTCCCATCATACAAAGCTATTAACTTGAGTTAAATGAACTATATCATGAATCTAAATGTAAATGTTAAAATTACAAAATTTTAGCATAAAACATACGGAGACTCTTTTTAAAGTTTGGGTGTAACTTTTTAAATACAGAACGTTAAAAGACTGGCTCATCAGAAAATGGATAAAATTAATTTTATTAACATTAAAACCTTATATTAAAAGTTTCTTAATAGTAAAAGACATATTAAGAAAGTGAAAATGTAAGTCACAGATTGTTAATAAATATTTGCAATATTTGTCTGACAAATAATTTGTATATGGAATATATAACAAACTCTCAAAACGGAAGACAAAGCATCTAATGAAAAGTGGTTGAAATATTTGAGGAGACACTCACTTGACAAAAGAAAATACACAAATCATTCATAAACACCTGAAAAGATGTAAAGTATCAATAATTACCAATGAAAATGTTATGAAAACCACAGTGACTCAGGAGGTGAGGTGGTAAGATTGCTTGAACCCAGTAGTTCAGGGTTACAGTGAACTATGATCATGCCACTGCACTCTGGCCAGGGTGACAGAGCGCGATCTGTCTCAACACACACACACACACACACACACACACACACACACACACACACANCACACACACACACACACACACACACACACACACACACACACACACAAACAGTGATGTTTTTTGACGACTCATTAGAATGGCTAAAATAAATACAACTAAAAAAGTCTCAGTGAGAAAATGAATCAACTCTAATGCTAACACATTTCAGGTGGAGGTAAAAGTTTAAGTTTTTGAAAACAATTTAGCTGTATCATATGAAATTACACAAAGACTTCCCATCCAACTCAATAATTTCTTTCCTGGGTATTGGCCCATTAGAAGTGAAATAAAATGTTTTAATTTACGAGAAAATTGTTCTCTCTGGCATATGCAATATTATAGGGAAGGGAAAAGATGAGGAAAAGTAGTGTTTGGGAGATATTTACAGGGGTATTTTTGAGGTTTTGGTGATTGCGTTCCTTGAAAAAGTGATCTTCCTAGAATAGATGGGTTTTCTTCCATGATGGACTTTTGCTATACACTTAGGGTAAACAGAAGAAAGCAGGAAAAATCTTTTCCAACATAGAGAAACTATGTAGGACACATGGACATACACACATGAGTATATGTACATGTAGAATCATATGTATAACTAACCGTATATGTATTGCATATGGTACCATATACATACACTAGGTAATCTAAATACATCTTCACCTGCATTATGTCTTCGATGACCTTCTATAATATCCACATTATCAAGTGTGATGGCTAATACTGTCAACTTGATTGAAGGATGAAGGATGAAAAATGTTGCTCTTGGGTGTGTCTGTGAGGGTATTGCCAAAGGAGATTAATATTTGAGTCAGTGGTCTGGGAAAGGCAGGACCATTCTTAATCTGGGTTGGCACCATCTATGTGCACACACATATACACACACACGATAAGTATACATATTTGTGCATATGCATGTATGTGTGTGTGTGTGTGTATGTATGTGTGTTTGTATATATATCTTATTAGTTCTGTCCCTTAGAGAATCCTAACGAATATACCAAGCCTTTAATAATGAGATACATGGGCCAGGCGCAGTGGCTCATGCCTGTAATCCCAGGACTTTGGGAGGCTGAAGTGGGCAGATTGCCTGAGGTCAAGAGTTCGAGACCAGCCTGGCTAACATGGTGTGACCCTGTGTCTACTAAAAATACAAAAATCAACCGGGCATTGTGCTGGGCACCTGCAATCTCAGCTACTTGGGAGGCTGAGGCAGGAGAATTGCTTGAACCCAGGAGGCAGAGTTGCAGTGAGCCAAGATAGAGCCATTACACTCCAGCCTGGGCAGACAGCAAGACTGTCTCCAAAAAAAAAAGAATGAGACAGAAGAAATAAAATATAATTGTCCTGTTGCGATTCAGGATAGGGGTCATTTGTTCCATTAAACTGTTAACTATGTGTTATGATCATATGCGAATCAGCTTTATTTAATCATTCCATAATGTTAACATATATAAAAACATCACATTTTACCCGGTCTATCTATTCACAGAACTATTATTTTTCGATTAAAATTGTAAATTGCAAAATAGATATTAATATATATTAATCATCTAGGAATAGATAATTAAAATTTCAAAGAGTGAAGAAATCTTCTTTGGTGAGCTGGTAGTCACTGTTTTCTACACTGCATACATTTTGTGATCCTGTGAAACAGATTGAATTTCAGGTTTGGTCCTTGCATAGAGATGCTACAGGGAAAACAACAAATACAGCAGTGCTTTGTGGACACACAAGAATTTACAGATTCTAAAAAGCAACCAAAACATAGTTTGTTTTTTCTGCTAGTTCCTTCAGGTGTGAACTTAGGTTATTTGAGATCTTTCTTTTTCCTTTTTTTTTTTTAACTTAGGATTTATCACTATAAACTTTCCTCTTAGACCTGCTTTTGTTGGATCCTATATATTTTGGTATGTTGTTTCTATTTTTTTGGCATCAAGATATTTTTAAATTTCTGTTTCAATTTCTTCTTTGGTCCATTGGTTAGTTAGGAACATCTCGTCTAGTTTTCACATATTGTTGATTTTTAAACTTTTGTTTTTTTATTGATTTTCATTGATCCATAAAATGAATGCTGTTATTGTTTCTTACACATTGTTATTGGGAAAATACTTGATGTGATTTTAATCCTCTTAACTTCACTAAGACTTGTTTTATGGGCTGCCATTATTTGCCCTGGAAAATAAATCTTGTGTGCTTGAGAATAATTAGACTTTTCTTTTACAAGACACACAAAAATCAATTCAAAATAGAATAAAGATCTAAATGTGAGACCAGAAAATGTAAAAATTCTAGAAGAAAACATAGGAAATAAGCTCCTTGACACTGGGTTTGTAACAATTTTTAAAATGTGGCACCAACAGCATAGTCAATTAAAAATGTGGGACTATATCAAGCTAAAAAACTTTCTGCACAGAAAATAAAATTATCAACAAAATGAAAAGACAACTTACAAAATAGGAGGAAATATTTTAAAACCATAAATCTGATAATAGGTTAATATCAAAAATATACAAGAAACTCGTATATGTCAATAGCAAACAAAACCCAAATACCTTAATTTTTTTAAATGGGCAAAGGACTTGAATAGACATTTTTACCAGAGAAGACATGGAAATGACTAACAGGTATATGAAAATATTATCAATATCACTAACCTTCATAGAAATGAAAATCAAAATTACACAAGATATCGTCTTGCTCTTATCACTATGGCTCATGGAAAAGTCAAAGATAACAAGTGTTGGTAAGGACATGGAGAAAGGGAAAGCTTGTATACTTTTGGCGGGAATGTAACTTGTTAATAGACATGTGGAAGAGAGCATGAACCTTCTTCAAAAAATTAAAAATAGACTTACCATATGATTCAGCATGTTCAAAATGGGGTATATTTCTAAAGGAAATGAAATCAATATGTGAAAGAGATATCTGCACTCTCATGTTGATTGCAGTATTACTCCCAATATTCACAATATGTTAACAGCCTATGTGTACATCAGTAGATGAATACACCATGGAATAATATACAGTCTTTAAAATGAAGAAAACCATGTCATTTGCAACAACATTGTTAAATATGCTGGATATAATGCAATATACCTTTTATTTTTTGTTTTGTTTACATTTCTAACTATTAAAGCAGCATTTAAAAATTTTGTTTACATTTGAGATAATCAAAACAGCAGCAATTTGCCTTGTAAAAAGTTATGGAAATGTTTGACTGCAGTGATTCTCTATATCCTACCTGAAGTGAGCAACCATGACTGGCTCTCAAGTAAAGAATGGAAGTGAGAAGACAATGATTGACCAGGTTAAATTGATGAAGAACATAATTGCCGAATTATGTTCCTATCAAACCAGTTCTCAACAATGGTCCCCAATAAAAATAAAAACTCAAAAATTACAGATAGAGAATTCAAAGCATATATTGCAAGGAAACTCAGTGAGATACAAGACAAGGTTGAATATCAACATGAAGAAAATTTTAAAGCAATCTAGGAAATGAAGGAAGAGATAGACATCTGAAAATAAATGAATTAGAACTTCTGAGGTTGAAAAACTCGCTTAAGAAATTTCTATATACAATTGAAATATTTATCAATAGACTGGACCAAACAGAAGAAATAACTTTAGAGCTAGAAGGCTGGTCTTTTGAACTAATGCAGTCAGGTAAAAATAAAAAAGAAAGAAATTGCAAAAATGAACAAAGTCCTTGAAAACTATGGGATTATATAAAGTGACAAAACCTATGAATTACTGGCATGCCTGAGAGAGAAACAGAAAAAAAGCAAACAGCCTGGAAAACGTAGTTCAGGAAATAAAGCACATTTCCCTAATCTTGCTAGAGAGGTAGACATGCCAATTTCTCAGCAGCAACCTTGCAAGCCAGAAGGGTCTGGGGGCCTATTTTCAGCATTCTTAAAGGAGAGACATTCCAACCAAAAATTTCATATCTCAGTAAACTAGGATTCATAAGTGAAGGAGAAATTAAAACTTTTCCAGTCTAGCAAGAACTAAGGACATTTGTTACCTCTAGACTAGCTTTAAGAGATACTTAAGGGAGTTCTAAACACTGAAACAAAATAACGACATCTGCTACCACAAAAACATCCTTCAGTACATAGCCCACAAACCCCATAAGGCAACCACACCATAGAAACTTCAAAGCAATCAACCAACAATTTTACGGTAGGATCCAAAGTCACTTATCAACGGTAACCTTGAATGTAAACATGCCGCTTATAAGGCACTGAGTGGCAAATTGGATAAACAGATAAGACCCATTTTACTATCAAATTGTTGTCTTCAAGAGACCCATCTCACATGTAACAATATAGATTCAAAGTAAAGGTTTAGAGAAAGATCTATCATGTAAACAAAAAATGAAAAGAGAGCAGGGATCACTATTACACCACAGAAAACAGACTTAAAACTGTAAAAAAGGATAAAGAATGACATACCATAATGATAAAGGGTTCATTTCAAACATAAGACTTAACTATTGTAAATATATATGCACCCAATATTTGAGCACCCATATTTATAAAACATGCATTTCTAGGCCTGCAAAAAATGTAGATGGCCATGTAGTAATAGTGGGGGATTTCAACACCTCAGTGACAGTGTTAGACGGATTATCAAGGCAGAAAACTAACAAAACAATTCTGAATTTATTTGACACTTGAGTAATTGGACATAGACATCTACAGAATGCTACACTTATCAACCACAGCACATTTTTCTCATCTGTAAACAGAAGAAGTCCAAGATTGGCCACATGCTTGAACATAAAGCAAGTCTCAATAAATTTTTTAAACAATGAAAAGCATGCAAACCATACCTTTGGACTTTGGACTACAGTGGAATAAATATAGAAATCAACACCAAGAATATCTGTTTAAACAACTCAATTACACCAAATTTGAATAATTTGCTTCTAAATGGCTTTTGGGTAAACAACTAAATTAGGAAACTAAGTAACAACTAAATTAACTAAATAAAGAAACTAAGAAACTAAAGAACTAAGTTAAGGCAGAAATAAAAGCAAATTCTTTGAAATAAATGAAAACAGAGACACACACAGCAAAATCTCTAGGATACAGCAAAAGCTGTGTTAAGAGGGAAGTTTGGAGCACTAAATGCCAATATCAAAAAGTTAGAAAGATTTCAAATTCATAACCTAACATCACACCCACAGGAACCAGAAAAAGAACAAAATAATCCCAGAGCTGGCTGAAGAAAAGAAATAACTGAAATCAGAGCAGAACTGAATGAAACTGAGACTTAAAAATAGACATAAAGAATCAAAGAAACCAAAATTTAGTTCTTTGAAAGAATCAAGCAGATAGATACACTGCAAGCTAGATTAAGAAAGAAAAAAGAGAAGATTCAAATAAGTACAATCAGAAGCAACCAAATGACAACCAATCCCACAGATATACAAAAGTTCTCCAAAACCAAATGCAAAAAAAAGTTCTCCAAATGCAATAAAATATATATTTTAAAAATAAATAAATAAATAATGTAAGAATAAATTTTTTTCAACTTTTTATCAACACCTTTGTGAAAACAAAAAGGAAAATCCAGAAAAAACGGGTAGAATTCTGGAAAAACATAATCTCCCAAGATTGAATCAGGAAGAAATTGAAACCCTGTACTAAGTTCTAAAACTGAATCAGTAGCAAAAAACCTACCAACCACAAAATGTTCCAGACCAGGTGGATTCACAGCCAAATTCTACCAGACACACAAAGAAGAGCTGTTACCAAGTCTACTGAAGCTATTCAGGAAAATTGCATTGGGGGGATTCTTTAACCATTCGATGAAGCTGGCACCACTCTGATACCAGTTAGTGGCAAAGACACATTGAAAAAATAAAAGTATAGGTAAATATTCTGGATGGCATAGATGCAAAAATCCTCAGCAAAATATTAGCAAACTAAATACAGCAGCACATCAAAAAATTAATTTAGCACTATGATGTAGGCTTTTTTCCTGGAATTAGAGTTTGGCTGCACATATGCAAATCGAAAGTATGATTCACCACATAAATGGAATTAAAAACAAAGTGATATGATTATCTCAATAGATGGAGAAAAATCTTTTGATAAACTCCAACATGCCTTCCTGATAAAAAATACTCAACAAACTAGGTATCAAAGGAATGCATTTTGAAATAATAAAATTCTTCTATGAAAAACCCACAGCCAACATCATACTGAACAGGAAAAAGCTGGAAGAATTGCAAGAAGACAAGACTGGTCAGTCTCATCACTCCGACTCAACATAGCACTGGAAGCACTAGCCTGAGTAAACTGGCAAGAGGAAAAAAAAAATAAAGGCATCAAAAAAGGAAAATAAGCAAAACTATCTCTCTTTGTTTATAATATGACTCTATACCTAGAAAACCCTGGAGACTGCACCAATAGGCTCTTGTAATGGGTCAACATTTCAGTAAAGTTTCAGGATACAAAATCAATGTACAAAAATCATTAACATTTCTATATATCAACAACATTCAAACCAAATTAAGGACCCAGTCCCATTTACGAGAGCCACAAAAAAGTACATTGGGATACATCTAACAAAGAGGTGAAATGTCTCTACAAGGAGAACTACAAAACACTACTGAAAGAAATCAAAGAAGACAAAAACAAATGGAAAAACATTCCGTGCTCATACATTGGTAGAATCAATGTAATTAAAATGACTGTAAAGCCCAAAGCAATATATAAATTCAATGCTACTCCCACCAAACTACCAATGTAATTTTTTAACAGAATTTACTATTCTAAAATCATGTGGAGCGAAAAAAGAGCCCAAATAGCCAAAACGATCTTAAGTAAAAAGAACAAATCCAGAGTCCTTACATTATCTTACTTCAAACTATGTTACATGGCTACAGTAACCAAAACAGCATTGTACTTAAACAAAACAAAAAAAAAATTAAGGATGTAGACCAACAGAATGGAATAGAGAACCCAAAAATAAAGCTGCACACCTACAGCCTTTTGGTCTTTGACAAAGTCTACAAAAATAAGCACTGAGCAAAGGACACCCTATTTAATAAATGGTGCCAGAATACCTGGCTAGCCAAATGCAGATGCTTATCTTTTACCATATACAAAAATTAACTCAAGATGGGTTAAAGATTTAAATATAAGCCCTCAACCTCTAGGAATCCTAGAAGAAAACCTTTTAGATTTCTTATGCAGATACCTGGAACTCTGCAACAAAACCAAGCCATCTACAAAAAAGTTTCAATATCTTATGGATAAATAGCTTCTGTTGTGTTAGTGGTCTCCGGTGGAGATGCTGGCAAGGGTTAGCAGGGTTTTACCAAGTCCAGAGAGAGCCTAAGTGGATATAGTTGTGGGATATTTAGATGTAGTGGAATCAATTGATTGGTTTCCACCCAAATGTTTTAGAGAGTTAAACATGCTTCCAAAATACATGTATTATTTTTAAGAAGGTTTGGACAAAAAAGATATTTCAAGACTTTATGTTATAAGCTTGGAAAAGTGACAAGCTCATATTTAGAAGAAAACACAAATTTGTTTTCATGAAGTAATCAATTGTTCCAAGGACAATAGTGATTATTTGATGATAAATGAAAAAGCCAGAATGAACATTCTATTGTTCATATACAAAAAAAAACATACGAGATACATATGAAAAGACAGAAAGATAAAATGTTAATAGTGGTTACCTATTAATTGTTGCATTCTCATTGATTTATCATTTCCTTTGTGTTATATTATTGATACCATGTTTTCAATGTGAATATTATGGTTTTTTTCATGAAAAGTTCTAAAATAAATTAATGAAATACGCTTGATGAGATATTGTCTTCAGTAGTTTAGAAGAAGTTACATGATTGCAAAATGCCACTCAGGGAGGTATTTAATCTAATTTCTGAGTTTGCGTTCTAAAAATAAGTAGTTCAGTAAAAATTCTCTAGGGTCGAAATCCCCAAGGTCCTGAAGGCCTACATAAACCCTAGATTTTGTTTCCAGAAAGCAGAATCAGCTTCCAAACCTCCCTTTCTCTCTTTCCCTTTTCTCCTCCTTTCCCTGAATTTTTCTGTTTATTAGATAAGAAATATATTCTTGGCACACTCATTTAAATTTATTGTGGACGCCTGCTGTATTTATTAACTTCTTCATACTTTCAGTGATACTTGAATTCTGAGTGGAAACTTCCTTGGAGATAATCTTCAGGTGAATTGACTTCAGGTCAGTGACATATCTTGTGTTATCTTTCACTAATTGGGGCACACTGGAGTCCTGAAATCTTTAAAGTGGGAAACTCTCCATTAGTCTAAGTGCCAAATAAACTGAGTCTATCTTCCCAAAGGCTTGATTTGTTGAATTCTGATCTCTACTTCTTTCTCTGGGACATAAATCCTCATTTTTGCTCTCCATGTGCCTAGCTAAGTACAGTCACACTGAAAATTACAGAAAGCTATTATAAAATATGGAAACCTCTCAAAATCTTGCAGAAAGAATAACAAGCATAAAATAAAAGTTAACAGAATATATCACATTTGATTTCCTCATAATAACGGCTGGTAGGTAAACCCACCAGTTTAGAAAATAATAAAAGTTAAAAGACAATAAATAAGGCATCTAGATGGATGTTATGAGCATCTGTGACACTAAGTGATAAAGCACTTACGAAGGAAAGAAAATAAAAGAGTAAGAGAATGTGTTAAAAACGTACCTTTATCATTTTACTAGGTTGCTACATTATTTTAGAACACTAATACAATTATTGTAGCATAAAGATGGAATCAAGAGAAAGGTTGAAGATGTGCAAATTTATGTTTCTTCAACATCCAGGTATATTTTAAAACCAGAAAAATTCCCGTGGTGACTCATAAAAGCTATCATTCCCATGAACCTCAGACTGAGCATCTGAGATTCATGGGAATGATAAATACCATCTATGACAATACCATCTCCTCCAGTGCATCACCTTTTCAGATCCTTTGTCATTTTTAGTGCTAAATGTATATGAATTGTTAAATTAGCACTATTGAGAGATGGGTGGATCATTTGAGATCAGGAGTTCGAGACCAGCTTGGCCAATGTGGTGAAACCGTGCCTCTACTCAAAATACAAAAATTAGCCAGGTGTGGTGGTGGGTGCCCGTAGTCCCAGCTACTAAGGACGCTGAGACAGGAGGATCCCTTCAGCCCAGTAGGTGGAGGTTGCAGTGAGCCAAGACCACACCACTGCACTCCAGCCTGGGTAACACATCGAGACTTCATCTCAAAATTAAAAAAAAAATTTAACACTCTTGAAAAGCACAGATCTTCAGAATGCTGGAACTGTGAAGGAAACATTTTTAAGAATACCATAGAGGAGTTTTCTATCTATCTTAAAGAAAACTACAGTAGTACTCACTGATTTGTGTTTTTTCTTTCCAAGTTTCAGTTGTGGTCAACTACAGTATGACAATATTAAATGGAACATCCTAGAAATAAAAATTTCATAAGTTTTAAATTTTGTGCTCTTCTGAGTAGCATGATGAATTCTTACACTATTCCGTTCCATCCTGCCTGGACATGAATCATCCCTTTTTTCAGATTTCCTGTTCTGTAGATGCTACCCGCCTCTGACTTAGGAGCTGTCTCTTTCATCATCTCTAACAAAGAAGAAGAAAATTATATAAACTGTGGCAGTATCACAATACTTGCCTTCAAATGACCCTTATTTTATTTACTAATGGAACACGTAATCCAGAACTTAAAGTACAATTAAAAAAAATAAAAATAATGGCTCCAAAATGCAAAAGTAATGATGCTAGCATATTGTGGCAGTTATTTTCTTTTATTATGTTACTGTCGTTAATATGGTACTGTGTCTAATTTTTAAATTAAACTTCTTCATGGGTATGTATGTAGAGGGAAAAAACATAATATTTATGGCAGTCAGTACTAGGCATTCACCAGGAGTCTTGAAATGTTTGGCTGTGTGCAGTGGCTCACACCTGTAATCCCAGCACTTTGGGAAGCCGAGGCAGGTGTATTACAAAGTCAGGAGATAGAGACCATCCTGGCTAACACAGTGAAACTCCATCTCTACTAAAAAGCTGGGCATGGTGGTATGTGCCTGTAGCCCCAGCTACTTGGGAGGCTGAGGGAGGAGAATCCAGGAGAATAGCTTGAAGCTGAGAGGTGGAGATTGCAGTGAGCCGAGATTGCATCATTGCACTCCAGCCTGGGCGACAGAGTGAGTCTCTGTTTCAAAAAAATAAAAAAAAAAATGTATTGTGGCTAAAGAGGGATTACTGCACTCTAGTTCAACTTCTGCCATTCAGGGTCAACTTCAAAATCCAGCTCATCACTAAAAAGCTGTCTAATCTCATACAAGTTCTTAATTTATATATGCTTCAGGTTTCATGTATTAAAAAATGGGGCTACTCATTTTAAAATTCATTGTGTTATTTGGAAATCTAAATCAATATGTTTTAATGTTTCAGCACCAAGTCTGACACATGGGTAAATGTTATATGTATAGGAGGTAATTATTACTTATTATAATTTCAGATTTTCTCCAACAATAATCATGTTGTTAGCTGAAGGAAATCAGAGTTCTGGAGCCATCTTTATCCTCTTGGGCTTCTCAGAATATGCAGACCTCCAGGTGCCCCTGTTCCTGGTCTTCCTGACCATCTACACCATCACTGTGCTGGGGAACCTGGGCATGATCATGGTCATCAAGATCAACCCCAAACTCCACACCCCCATGTACTTTTTCCTCAGCCATTTGTCCTTTGTCGATTTCTGTTATTCCACCACAGTTACACCCAAATTGCTGGAGAACTTGGTTGTGGAAGACAGAACCATCTCCTTCACAGGATGCATCATGCAATTCTTCTTGGCTTGTATATGTGCAGTGGCAGAAACATTCATGCTGGCAGTGATGGCGTATGATCGGTATGTGGCGGTGTGTAACCCTCTGCTCTACACGGTTGTCATGTCCCAGAAGCTCTGTGCATCACTAGTGGTGGGGCCCTACACATGGGGTATAATCTCTTCCCTGACACTCACCTATTTCCTCTTGTCATTATCTTTTCGTGGGTCTAACATCATCAAAAATTTTGTCTGTGAGCACTCTGTCATTGTCTCTGTCTCCTGCTCTGACCCCTCCATCAGTCAAGTGCTTTGTTTTGTCATTGCAATATTCAATGAGGTGAGCAGCTTGGGAGTCATCCTCACTGCCTATATTTTCATCTTTATTTCTGTTATAAAGATGCCTTCTGCTGTTGGGCACCAAAAAGCTTTCTCTACCTGTGCTTCCCACCTGACTGCCATCACCTTTTTCCACGGAACTGTCCTGTTCCTTTATTGTGTACCCAACTCCAAAAACTCATGGCTCATAGTCAAAGTAGGCTCTGTGCTGTATACAGTCATCATCCCCATGTTGAACCCTTTAATCTATAGCCTCAGGAACAAAGATGTGAGAGAGAGTGTTAGAAAGTTAATGAATCACTTAACACAATTTTGTTAAAGATTTATGGTCCAAAAATAAATTCCATGTATATATTGAGGCTTGTTCAATGCTTTTAGTAAAGAAAAATTCAAATTATTTAGTCGATTCACCAGCCAGATTTTTAATTCTATATTAAGAAGCCAGTTATTTGATCATTTGATTCTGTTTTTAGCAAAAAATATAACAAGGTTGAATGTTATCTTCCAAGCTATTTAAGTTCACCCAGAACCACAGAAGTAATCTTTTTTGGAAATA
>NW_016107534.1:0-31447 GCF_001604975.1 Cebus imitator
ATGGACAAAGGGAGGGGAGCACTACACACTGGGGTCAGTTGGGGGGAAATAGGGGAGGGACGGTAGGGGGTGGGGAGCTGGGGGGGGATAGCAGGGGGAGAAATGCCACATGTAGATGATGGGGAGGAAGGCAGCAAATCACACTGCCATGTGTGTTCCTATGCAACAATTTTGCATGTTCTTCACATGTACCCCAAAACCTAAAATACAATAAAATAAATAAATGGGAAAAAAAAAACACACAAACAAACAAACAAACAAAAACAACAAAAGAAAGACATCAGTGGTATTAGTTTAGAGCCGAACTTAGCACTTTCATTTTGACTTAATTACGTCTGTAAATAACTTACCTGCAAACATAGTCACATTCTGAGGTGACTGTATAGATTTGAATAACTAGATATTGTCAAAAGAAAACCTGAATATAATTCTTCAACATATGATTTTTGAGAGGGATGCAATTTAGCCCATGACACTATATTTATTTCTAGTTTCCGACACTAGAAACTAGTAGCGGAAAGATAGAAATAGAAAGTGGATGCTCATATTACATGTCTGAGAAAAAAAATACAAAAACAAAATAACATTCTTAGAGGTGAGAGGCATCATTATCAGGTTAAACCTCAATGCCTTACTTTCAACAGTGCAGAGGGAGAACTTCTTTTGGTGGGAGGAACTCTCTTGCTCAATTTAATTCCTGGAAACAGAGAAGACAGGGCTAAACAAAGAATCTCACAGAAAGCTACCATTTCAGGAAGTGGTGGGAGCGGACCGAAGAGACTTCATTTTAAAAAGCCCACAAAGGTCTTTTCTTTTTGGGTGGACACAGGTAAATCCAAAACACACTGAAGTTAGCGCAGTGAAACTCTAGCCCTTTTGAACCTTGGCTGGTATATCTCCCCAACAAAGGTTTCTGTAAATTTGTAGATTCAAAAATATGCAACAGCCTCAAAGATTTTTAGCAATGCTAAGATTATAAGCTGTAGATTATAAGATTTTTTTAAAAAGTGGGAACAGAAATGGCAAACAGAAAATGGAAAATATTCATTCCCAAATGTTTTACCTGAGAATGAATAAAAAAATGCTTTTATAGAGTAAGACCATAGAAAAGATAGCAATAGAAGAAGGTGGTGGGCAGACCTCAAGAAAATATTTTTAAAATTATCAGAGAATAGAAAATAAAATAGGAAGTCAGACATAGCTAAAAAACACAGCCAACGAACTAAAGAAGAGAAATGAGAGAGGCAGGCAAAAGATAATAGTCACACATATATATTTTAAGAAACAAAATTTTAAAATGCTGACAAGGGAAGAAAAATTAACTATATGAGTCACCAATGTCCCTGGTTAAGAAAATCAGTAACGGTGGGCATGGTGGCTCACGCCTATAATCCCATCACTTTGGGAGGCCAAGGCAGGTGGATCAACTGAGGTCATGAGCTCAAGACCAGCCTGACCAACATGGAGAAACCCCATCTCTACTAAAAATACAAAATTAACCAGGGGTGGTGGCGCATGCCTGTAATTCCAGCTACTTGGGAGGGTGAGAGAGGAGAATCTCTTGAACCCAGGAAGTTGAGGTTGCAGTGAGCTGAGACCATGTCACTGAACTACAGCCTGGGCAGCAGAGCAAGACTCCACCAAAAAAAAAAAAAGAAAGAAAAAAGAAAGAAAGAAAGGAAGGAAGGAAGGAAGGAAGGAAGGAAGGAAGGAAGGAAGAAAAAAAGAAAGAAAGAAGAAAGAAAACCATATCATGGGAAGAAGACATTTAAAATTATAATTGTACAAAACTATACTTTTTTTTCTTTTGAGACAGAGTCTTTGTTTTCCAGGCTGGAGTGCAGTGGGACCATCTCAGCTCACTGCAACCTCCACCTCCCGTTTTCAAGCGATTCTCCTGCCTCACCCTCCCGGGTAGCTAGGATTGATTACAGGTGCCTGCCACTACACCCAGCTAATATTTTTAGTAGAGATGGGGTTTTTCCATGTTGGCCAGACTGGTCTCAAACTCCTGACCTTAAGTGATCCACCTGCTTCGGCTTCCCAAAGTGCTGGGATTACAGGCATGAGCCACCACACCCAGCAGGAACTATGCTTTGATTAAAGTCCATGAGCATTAGCCTTTAGGTTTTCCTTTGAGGATTATAGATTGACTAATTTAAAGAAAACACGAGTTAAGAGGGAATTTATTTACATGATATTCATTAGATTTTATCATGGTTACCGGCTGTAGGTTATATTGGTTTTTCTATCAGTAAGATGAGGAACAGGCAGGTTACATCACAATCATGTAAAGAGGAAAAGTTTTCACTAAGTCAAAGGTGACCTGTTAGGACTGTATTTCAAATAACTTTTATCAGGCCTACAAATGGATGCAGAGGCAGCAACTATATTAAACACATTTATGACACTACTATGTAGCACTCTACAGGCTGAGAAGCTTTGTTACACAGCAGTAGTTAGCTGATACTCGATCAATATTAAAAATTTAAACTTTGTGAACGTTTTATTTATTCAACACTAAAAAGAATTTTAAAATACAAACAAAAATAACAAATAATTCATTTGTCATGTCATATGGGCAAACAGTTTTAAAATGTTAATTATAAATATTGATATAGATAAAGAAGTAGAAAGAAAATCACAAATGTTGGTGAAGACCTACATTATAAAAATAATTATCCCAAAGTATTTTGGAAATAGGTATAAAAATATGAGACTCTTATGTAGCCTTATGTCTAGAAATATCACTTATAATTTGTCTAAAGAAAATTATCTCTGATGCTTATAAAGTCATCACTATAAAGATGTTTATGATGAACATATTTTTGATAATGGAAAATGTGGTATATTATTAAGAATAAAATACTAAATGCTAAATGTATGATACATTGACTTTATTACCTATAGGTAATAGGTACTTCACTAATAAGATGTCCTTGGAGTGACAAAAAAAATCTATATTTAAAAAACTGTCATAGTCACCTGTTAAATTGTTTTACTCAATGAATTTTCATGACACTTCCTGATTTCTTCCTCAATTCTGTGCCCAGTAACCTTGTTAAAAGTTGATAATTATATTTTCCTAATCCATCCAGATTGTGAGCCCCTTAAAATAAGATCAATTTCTTTATATAAAGATGCTATGGCAAAGGGAACTTTAAATATTCACCTACGGTCGCTGGGGTTTGCAACCAGGCAATCTGGTTCTAGTATCTGCACTCTGAACTTCTTAGAAAACATTCTAAACAGTAAAATAAAGGATTACATTAATGGGCATAGACACAAAAGCATCAGAAGCATGGGGAGAGATTTCAACAGCTTCCAGAGACACCTCGTGAGTATTTAGATGAAACACAATTCTATCTACTGAGTAATACACAGGATACTATAACATACAAAATTAAAAGGCAAATTGGAGCTAGAAAATGCAGACTTTTAAAAACTGATAAAATAACAAGACATTTGAAAATATTAGTTAAATATTCTATGTAGAATGTAAAATTACACCTATACAGAAAATTTGCATCTGCCAAATAATAAAAATCTCATGTTAATTAAAAGTAGTTTAATATTTTGAAAATTTCTCAGAGAAGTAAAAAGAATAAAACTCTGAACAGATTGGGGCATCTGTTGAACTTTTAAATGAAGCTTTTAATTTTGAATTTTATGAATATCTTTCTCAATATTTTCCAATCATTCATATGTTTGCACATCTGTTTATCTGCCTTTAACACCATACATGACACAAATATTGAATTAAATTACAGAAGCAGATCACATATAATACAATTATAAATGTCATTTATACCAAATGTCAGAGAAATATGAAATGCAAAAATGTCTAGCTGAGTAAATTATAAACCTTGAATTTTTATATTTGATTAAGATGCAATGTTAATAAAAATAACAAACAAGTTTAAGTTAACTGGAAATCGACTATTTTATGTAAATATTTTCAAAAGAGTATTTTCAAAAGCATGCCTATCTGACATAAAGAAACAATAATACCAAAGGAAACATTATCTACGCTTACAAGTGAATAAAATTTATTTAATAATTTGATTCTGTAGTTAAAATATTCTTAATTCACTCAGTCTACATTTGCATATTGAATAATAATTATCATCAAACATTTGTTGCTGTGCTCTCATCCCAAATCTGATATTTATCTAGCATGCATTACTGATTATACCCTTCCTAGCAGGGTCATCCTTAATAAGTGTTGTAAATATTCTGAGTTTTGACATGTATGTATGTAATACAGAAATATATTACTCATTTTTTCCATGTTGAAACAATTCAATGACATGATGTATATGAAAATGCTTTGTTAACTTGAAAACTAAATATACAGATGAGAATTTCCTAGGAATAGTAATATAATCATAACACATTTTAGTATTCATATACCCCAGGATATTTGCTCTGTTGATGTTGTCACATATGAAAGCATAATAGTTCTGCTCTCTACATTAGCACGCTTATAATGAATTTATAAACTATTACATGATGACATTTTGCTCTCCTATAAACCATGGCCAAAATATACAAATTCTATTATTAAACTGATATCTGAAAATAATTCTTATAAATCCTTTTTAAAACTTTAAGATTCACTGGGAAAAGAAGGAATATTATTCGACTAATCCACCAATTATGCCGGGAGAGGGCTCTAATTAGTGACATCTCATTTACAAAATGGTTCCATGCGAGCTATTGACTTCAGATGCATTTTGATGCTGACAGTTTCCCCATCAGGGATATGTAAAAACACTATGTGAACATAATAGTGAATGCAACATAAAAATTGCCACAGCAAGCACCTTGTCAGTCCGCCCCTGACAGGACAGACATATTGATTGGCTGGGGCTGGCAGAAGATTAAGCAGCCAGGATAGAGAAGCAAATGCAGGTGGATAATACAACCCACATGTTACACTTCTTTCTTTAAATTATGCACCAACCTAAAATGACTGCTGCTTGGGATTGTGAGTTTAACTCAGGATCACTGTAAAATGGAAATTGCCTGGAAGTCCCTACTAGAAGTAGCAATAAAGTTACATTTAGCCTAGGGTATTCGAAGGAAAATTGCTGTCACTGGTAATAGAATTTATAGCTAGCTTTGCTATTGTAGATAAATCCATGTTTTTGACTTTGCAACCATTGAAACATAAAAATTAAACCTTTTAACCATGGTCAAACCTTTTGTACTAAATGGTAAAAGCCTGTTATGATTGTTATCAGAAAGCTATTTCTAACTGTCAATTCTGGGAAAAGAAAGAATTTTTTAAGCATCTCTGAAGTTTTATTTACAGTCAATTGGATACTTCACAGTAAAAAGATCATGAATTGATTTATGAAAAGAGCTTCTAGAGGCCATGGCTGAGCTCCGTGCCTTTGGTCTGAATGTACTTTGCTTTGATTATTACTGCTAATGCATTGATAAGAACACTTTCCCCTTTATTTTGCTTACATGATCATGGAGGATGTCTGAACAGAATTTTGCTGGATGGCTTCATTGCAAACCAAATACAGCATCAAATGCTTCCTTCGACAATTTGGGAAATTTATGCAAAGTAGTAAATACAATGACTGCTTAAGCCTTAGCTGAAAGTTCTGGAATACTACCATTTTAAGAAAGTATGTGCTGTAAGGAGGTGAATATTAATTAGTTTCACCAAAGCAAAATGAAATAGACACCTGAGGTAATTATCCAGATACTGTATACATTGTCTCTTACATAGGAGGCCTAATTAAATTTAGGTGGAGAGGTAGGTTATTTGCATTCGCTTTCCAAATAAAAGCATGCCAAAGGGAAATCAGAAAGACCTGTAAGAATGCCTCTGAAAACTGTATAATAATCAGAAATAAACAAAGTAAAAATGTTACAGATGTCTTATTCTAATTTTGAGTATGACATTTATAAACTTTCAGATATTATTAGAAGTACTTAAACAGACCTTTGGGTCAAGTGTTTTAGTCTTCTACAGGAGAAAATATGAAAATAGGAAAAGATAACAGAGCATTTGATTTTAATTAGAAATACACGATGCTGGATAAGATATGGAAAATTGAAAAGAAAATACAGGAGCTTGGAGTGTAGGAGTAGAGAAAATGTCTTAGTTTCCATACAATCCAGACTTAATGATAGATATATTGGAATAGCTGTTTTATGCCATATTTGCAGAACATCTCCTCTGTGCTATAACATGGTGATACCACCTAACGAAGGCTGAGTTGCAGAAGCATCTGGATCTTTATCGATACAATAAAACGTAAGAAAAGTGTTGGCCCATCTTATTGTCCTTTGCTCTTTTATTTAAATATTAAAAACATATACAGAAGGGAGGAAAAGGGGAAATTCGAGTGCATGTTGGCATCAGCAAATCCTTAGCTTTACAAGTTTAAATGTAGGCTGTTTTGCCATGTGTTCAAATGCAAAAAGGAATAAAAGAAATTAAAGATATTTTATTATGTCCTGACAATGTATAGTTGAGATTGTCCTTTAAAAGGTGAAGTGTGATTGGAAACATATTGCTTTTAGCTTTCAGAGGATGAACTTCCTATCCCGTAAAAATAAGAGGGAACCAAACCAAAACTCAAGATATAAGATTTTCAACATTTACCAATTTGCTTTTGTTTCAGAGCACTTAGTATATGAATTTTAAGATTTTCTGAAAATGAAATTACCTAAAATTTAAAAACAAGCCATTTCTGTGAAGGAAAGCAGATAATTAAAAATTATTTTTTAAAGATTAACTATGAAACCATAGTATCTTTTAAATGACTTGGGATAACATACTTTCTATGTTAACAATTTAGATTGCATAAATGAAAGAGTGGAACATTTAAACATTCTTAAACAAAAGCTGATATATTGAGATGAGAATACTCCCTTAACACAAATGTGTGAGAAAAGCAGAATCCAAAGAAAATGGTCAGGGGAGCACAAGCAGAATTGCTTCCTACAGAGAAAGCAACTGCTGAGCAATCCTAGTACATTAGTATTACTTTTTACCAAATCAGAAGATAAATAAATAACATATTTAATCTGCAAATAATGTACTAAAATATGAATATATTAGTTTTCTTTGTCTGTTAAAATGAATTGCCACATATTTTATGGCTTACAATGACAAAACATTTATTTTCTTACATTTCTGGAATGCCAGAAATCTAAAAATGTTATCTCTGGGCTGAAATCACGGTGTAGGCAAAACTGCACTTTATTCAGAGACTGTAGGGGAGAATTTGTCTCTTGATGTTTCCAGCTTGTGGTGGCTACTGACATTCCTTGGCTTATGGCCACATCACTCCAGTGGCGAAGGCCCATCTCTTCAGATCTCTCTCTACTCTGCCTTTACCTCACTTTCTCCTCTGTGCTGGGTCTGTGTCAAATCTGCCTCTGCTTCTCCCATGAGAATATTTGTAATTGACAGATTAGCTGGATAATCCAGTATAATCCCCACATCTCAAAATTCTTAATCATATCTTAGGAAACCATTTTTATTAATAAGGCAACATTTATACAATCCAAAAATTAGAACATGAAACTACAATGGCACCTATGCCTAAAGCAGTAACTCAGAGAGATATTCAGAAGGCTTCTGATCATGATAATATGAGGCATGATAACAATTAAATCTCTGGGTCTAAACCAGGAGAGTAGGAGTCATTTTTTTAAAACAAAAACAAGATAGATTAAAATCTGTCTCTATAGGTCAGATAACTAAAGAGAAATTGTAGATTTGAAAGGAAATGCATGATAGAAAGATAGGCCTGATAAAGAAAAAGAAACCAAAAATAGAGGAGACAACACAACACTAAAAATGAGAGAAGTAAGAGTCAAACAATGAATGTAATCTGAGAAAAATAACTCAGGTATAACAACATGTGTCATTAGGCCATTCTTGTCTTGCTATAAAGGAAACCTGAGGCTGGAAAATTTATAAAAAGAGGTTTAATTGGCTTACAGCTCTGTAGGCTTTACAGGAAGCATAGCACTAGCAACTGCTTCTGGTGATGCCTCAGCAACCTTACAGTCATGGCAGAAGGTGACAGGGAACAGGCATGTCACATAGTAAGAGTGGGAGCAACAGAGAGATGAGGGGAGGTGCCACACACCTTTAAACAATCAACTTTCATGGGAACTCACTCATTACCCAGGGTATGGCACTAAGTCATTCATGAGGGCTCTATCTTCATGATTTAAACAACCCCCACCAGGCCCCACCTCCAACACTGGGAATTACATTTCAGTATGAGATTTAGAGGGGAAAAATATCTAAATCATATCATAAGTCTAGACGATGTTTTAAGTGAGATAGTTCAGCACTTTCTATAGAATACATGCACAGGAAAAAAATGCAGAGGACGTTTTGAAGCCCTTTTCAGCATACATGCAAAGACATGTGTGTGTGTGTGTGTGTGCACGCATGTGTATATGTTAGGTCTTTGCACATATCCTATTTCAATAACTGAGTCAATCTTGTTGGGGAAAGCATATACAGAGAGTATGTAGAAGAAACAACTGTAGTCTGTGGTGGAGATTATGATAAATAAACCAGAACAGTTGTGGCATTGAGCACAATGGCTCTCCTCACACGGGGCACCAGCTGTGGCATTGATCTCCTTACACAGGGAACCAGCTGTAGTGTCAGTCACATCAGGGTCACTACCTGAGATGTTGATCACCACCTGCAGAGGTCTGTCCTGCAGACCTTGACTCAGTGATGGATGAATAAATGCACTCACACACACCAGAATACAGTGAATCGAGTGGGCTAGGGATGGTCGTCAACTATAGAGTTGATTGCATAGAGCGATTGCAGCTAACCAACCACCACTTGCTGCTCCTCTTCACAATTATTTAGTATAGATTTAATAACAGAGGTTCTAAGTCAGCATGCTTGCAGATAATTAACATGGTTAAAAGAGTGGTTTTACGAATGATAAAAGATTTTGGTTCCAGGGACCCTGAATAAACACCATTAACAGGTAATTTCCCTTCGACCTACCCCTGAGAGGACCATCCAGCACAAAGTTAACATGAGTAAACAGAGTAGAGACAAAGGGATGCGGAGTAAACAGAATTAACTGCAGAAGTTTTTATTATCCGTAATCTTCACCCTATGACTTAATGTTCTAACCTAAGAACCGGCTGCCTTCAGCCCATTCCATAACTTAATAAAAACCTTTAGGCCTTTCAAAAAGGTTGAGACTATAATCTTATAACATCCCTAATATTTCCCTTAATATTTTGCCAGCCACCCTGAGTGAATCCCAACAAACAATGATCTGTGGACACAATTACTGGCATTAGATTGTTCTACATATCAATTTGCTGCTTCTCACACTGGTGACTTTAGGGACAAGTTATAGATTCCCTTATTGTTTCCAAGTACCAATACACTCTTTCTTCTTCCAATAGGGCCCCAATTGAGAGATAGTCTTTTGTTATATAATAGGAAAAGCATGGCCTTTGGAATCAATCTTGTTTATGAAAACTGGCCTTGTTGATTCACTTTCCAAGTGGCAATGGACAATTTTCTCAACCCACATTGTGATTTTGTAAAGATAAAAGGCAATCATTTGTTTGAAAAATGTATGAACACTTAGTAGACTACTGTTAATTTCCATTTTCTTTTTCCTTTGCCAAGAGCCTACTCATCCCTTACCATAAACATCCAGACCTCATTTAGAATATTAATAAAAACAGAGATTTTATTCTGCCTTACATAAGTCAGCAAGGGTATGAGACTGCTACCTATAGACAGAGGCCTGCGTGAATTTCTACCATTAACTGTTTCCATGATCCCCATATGACTTGGCACACCATTTTATTTGATGATTACTTGAATTTTGCTAGAAACTTAACTTCCTTCAGACAATCCTTTTTATTTTTTCCCTTGGATATTCCATCTAATCAGTTCCCTAAGCTCACTGTTGTATACTTAGGCAAGTCTTTCCAAGAGGTCTTTTCTGCTGACTGAACCTCTCCAAAGGGAGGATTATGCTATGAATGGTTTTGAGTCAGTTTTGACCACTGAGCCTAGAAGAAAAAGTAAATTTTTGGTGATTTAGTGAGTTAGAGTAGACAACGTTGAGTGTAGATTGGTATATGTAGGAAGACTGAATAGATTATGTAAAGTCTAAAGGGATGAGGATTATAATCAGCTCACTATGTCTGGACCGCACAAAAAGCAAGATTAGAGAGTAGGAAGAGATGAAGTTGGAAAAGTCATGATGGGGATAATAGCAATTTTAAGAATTGGGATATTCTCCCAAAGGCAACTGCAAATTTGCAACTTTAAGCAGGAATCAGTCAGATGAACTTTGTGCATTAGGTGGATTATTTTGTCCTGAGCACAAAGTATAGATAAGTGAAGGCAAGACTACAGATGGAAAGAACACTTATATAACCTTTTTATTAATATAGATGCATCATAAAGGTTGCACAAACTAAATTATTGATTGTATAGGTGTAGAGAAGAAAACTGATTTGAAACAGAATTATGAAAATTGACTGGTGAAAATTATTTTAAACTTGCTAATATGACCTAAAGAGAGTTAAAAATAACTTGTTTTAAATTGCCTATAATTTTGGCTAAATCTAACGATCATGTACCAAAAGATTTTTTTTTTTCACTAGATTTACCTCACTATTTGGAAGTGACACAAAGCCCTGAGGGTCATTGTTCTATTAAATTTAGCTTAAGTTGGAGAGTTTATGTTTGTCCTGTTAGACCTCTAAGTTCTTGTGGGAATTAGATGATACAATCTATATGATCATTCCTTGATAGACATGCTATGTGAAATGGGCATATTTATTTATATGTTTTTAGTTGTTCAATGTTATACACACTTAGTTTTTCTGGCCCAAGAGTGATAACGACTTCTGAAGTCTGCAATATAAATCTACACAAAGAAAAATTTTAAGTGTTTTAAAGTAGCTCTAGTTATTTCTTTATGACTTGTTTAATCTCCTGCCTAAAATGAAATGTCTTTCAAACAGGGATTGTATGAATATGACATTTTGGCATGTGTATATTCTCATTTTCTCTCATCTGACATATTCTGCTCTATTTAAAAATCAAAACATGTCTCCAAAACTCTCCAAATCTTAGGTTCAATGTCATTGATTAACATGAAGTTTTTCTTTTTCCATTGCTCATCATTGACAAGAACAGGCAGAGAACTTTAAAATATCATAGTTAATAAAGTTCACCATGAAATTTCAAAGAAAGAAGGATCAGCTGGACAAAATAAAAAATTTAACTATTCTCTAATACCGGTCAAAGATCTTTAAAACAGGTAGAAAGTCAGTTATTTCAATGACAATCAACTTAGATGAAAAAACAGAGAGATGCAAATTCCAGCCAACAGCCTGGGATGGATTTGTCTAAAGTGAGTTTGCGAGTGTAGAGTATGAGCAATTTCAGCAAAGTTTCAAAATTTAAAAATCAAAGTGCAAAAGTCACTAACTTTCTTATACACCAACAACAGTTAAAGCCAAGAGCCAACCTGGGAACATAATCACATTCACAATTGCTACACAAAACTAAAATATCTAGTAATACAGCTTACCAAGGAGGTGAAAGATCTCTACAAAGAGTACCACAAAACACGGCTCAAAGAAATTGGAGATGACACAAATAGAAAAACATTACATGTTCATGGATAGGAAGAATCAATATCATTAAAATGGCCATATTGCCAAAGCAAATTATACATTCAATACTATTCCTATTAAACTAGCCTTGACATTCTTAACAAAACTGCAAAAACTGTTGTGAAATACATGTGGAATTGAAAAGAGCCTGAATAGCCAAGGCAGTCATAAGCAAAGAGAACAAAACTTGAGGCACCACATACCCAACTTTAAACTATACTACAGGGCTACAGTAACCAAAACAGCACAGTGTTGGCATAAAAACAGACACATAGACCAATGGAACAGAATAGAGAACCCAGAAATAAGACTGCATACTTACAACTATCTGCTCTTCAACAAGCCTGACCAAACAACAACAACAAAAAAGCAATGAGGAAAGAATTTTCTATTCAACAAGTAGTGCTGGGATAACTGGCTAGCCATCTGCAGAAGATGGAAACTGGACCCCTTCCTTACACTATATGCAAAAAAATTAACTCAATATGGATGAAATATTTAAATATAAACCCCAAATTACAAAAGCCCTGAAGACAACCTAAGCAGTACGATTTAGGACATAGCCAAGGACAAATATTTCATGATGAAGATGCCAAAAGCAATTACAATGAAAGCAAAAATTAACAAATGTGACCTAATTAAACTAAAGAGTTTGTGCACAGCAAAAGAAACTATCAGCAGACAAACTACAGAATGGAAGACAATTTTTGCTAACTATATATCTGACAAAGTTCTAATATCCAGCATCTATAAGAGACTTACACAAATTTACAAGAAAAGCAAAAACAACCCCATTAAAAAGTGGGCAAAGGGCATGAACAGACATTTTTCAGTAGAAGACATATGTGTGGCCAACAATCATATGAAAAAAGATCAACATCACTGATCATTAGAGGAATGCAAATCAAAACCACAATGAAGATATCGCATTGATTATCATATCTCATAATCTCTCATGAGATTATGATATCTCATAGATATTATAGCCAGTCAGAATGGCTATTATTAAAAACTAAAAAATAACAGATGCTGGCAAGGTTGTGGAGAAAAAGGAACACTTACACATGATTGGTGGGAATGTAAATTAGTTCAGCCATGTGGAAGAGATTGTAATGATTTCTCAAAGACCTAAAGATAGAAATACCATTAGACCCTGCAATACCATTACTTGTTATATGCCCAAAGAAATATAAGTCATTATAAAAACACATGCACATGTATGTTTATTGCAGCAGTATTCACAATAGCAAAGACATGAAATCAACATCAATGCCCATAAATGGTAGACTGGATAAAGAAAATGTGGTGCATACAGAATAGAATACTATGCAGCCATAAATAAAATCAGATCACGGCTTTTGCAGGAAGACAGAAGGTGGTGGAAGTCATTATCTTTAGCAAACTAACACAGTAACAGAAAACCAACTATGGCTTGTTCTCACTTATAAGTGGGAGCTAAATGATGAGAACACATGGATGCATAAGAAGAAACAACTCACACTGGAGCCTTTCAGAGAGTGGAGTTTGGGAGGACAGAAAGATCAGGAAAAATAATGAGGCCTAGACTTAATACCTGGGTAATGAAATAATCTGTAAAACAAACTCCTATGACACAAGTTTACCTATGTAACAAACCTGCACTTATACGGCTGAACTTAAAATAGTTAAAAAAAAAATTTTTAAGCCAACAATTGATATTAGTAGTGGAATTTGCTACAACAACCCTGACTCACTGAAACAAGACAAAATTGTTGGTTAGAAAAATGAAGGTTGTTGAAACGTGTAATGAACCTTTGATGCCTGGATGCTTACTAAATGCCCCATAGTATGAAACAGCAGCTGTGCTGTGGTTAGTTATGGAACATACAAATTACCAATAAAATTTTAAAAGGGCAGACCCAACTCCTAAAAATTTCACTTACTGGGTACATAATAAAATGCAAACAAAATAAGAAACCAGCTAAATATACAATCTTTGTTTATTTATATCTTAATAATTTGTATTTTGTCCAGTCCCATCTGCTGCTGCTAGTCTATAAACTGCTACCAAAGGATAAAACTGCTGAAAAGACATTAAATCTCTATGGCTGCTGATTACCAAAAAGGTAGTCCAGGAAGTCAGGATAACCAAGAAACTACTGAATAAATAACTTGTCTCATTTTGTAAAGCGATATCATCAGATTTCTGGAAAATCCTTACTCAAATGGATTGTGAAAGTTTTAGAAGTCTCCTTTGTTTTGGTGGCTGCAAAGGGGAAGAGTATGCTGTGTTGATGCAGGGCCCACAGCTTATTATTGGATAATAACAAATGAATTAATGTACATTATCCAAACGCCCAACCAAGTGTTCTTACAGGACAGCTAGCCTGTTGGACTGGATAAAAGCTGCTGTAACGTCTGGAGAAAATAAATTGTCCTCTTTTAAAAGCCAAATGGAACTTCCTATTTGAAGTGGCTGATGTGCAGCATATACAAGACACACTGGTTTTCAGAATGCTTATTTATTTAATATGGCCCTTACCTGCACCATGGTAAACGCTATGATTAAGGATCCCATTTTATATATAACCTTAGTGCTACAAAATCAAGCATTAAATCAACAATTTAAGAAGACATATCAGATTTGTCTTCCCAGCTTTTCCTTATTGTCTTACCGATGCTAAAAAAAAAAATAGAGTAGGTCACAAAGGAATTAAAAAACAGAAAAAAAAAAGCATGTTTATGGGACCAATCACAGCATGGAAAGAGTCTTTAAATAACTATTAAAGTAAGAGCTGAATAAAGTCAACATTGCCAAAGTAAACACAAAGCTATAATGCAGCATAATTGCATTTGGTGAACCAATGAGAGAACTCCTGCTTTTCCTCCAACATCAATAAACCATAAGCAAATCTACTATATTTATCTTAGTTTGCAGAAACTAAAAAAAGAGAAAACTAAAAAGCAAAGATATTAAAGAGAAACCTGAGCTTGAATGGCTGAGAGTGATTGCTGCCAAAATTAATTTGGGTGAAGATTGACAAAAGATCCAGGATCTCCTTGCCTGACCCCCAGTTGGAGACCCACGGACTTCAGGGCATATGCATATATGTGGATAAAATAGCCATTACCATTACCATATACAGGTGGAAATAAAAACTTTCTGGGGCTCCTTGCCACAGTACATTTACTGTAATTTCAACACTTGTTGAAGTTCCAAATGGGACAGTAATTAGGATGAAAGCATATGAAAATGAAAACTTTATGAGTTTTGTATAAAATTGGAATATTTTAACAAACTTTATGTGAAGTGGTTGTGTCTCCTTTACTTGAATGTATAATGCAATGCATATTATGTCTAATTTAGAAACACTTCCCTTACCTAGTGTCATAAAGTGGAAGGCATATAAATTTGTCCTTTTGCCAGTATTAATTGGACATGCAAAATGGAAACCTATGAATTTGCCTGACCCCACACAACTTATTAATATGAAACAGTGTCAGATAGCTAGTAAAACCAAAGGCATTACCACTTGTCATCACCCCTATTAACTGTGAATGTTTTGAATTATTTGGAAATAGGGTCTTTGCACATGTAATCATACTGGATACTAATCTAATATGACTTGTACCCTTATAAGAAGAGAAATATCCTTTTATTTTTATTATTTTGAGATGCAGTCTCACTCTGATGCCCAGGCTGGAGTGCAATGGCACAATCCTGGCTCACTGCAATCATCACAACCTCCCGAGTTTAAGCGATTCTCCTGTCTCAGCCTCCCAGTAGCTGAGATTAGAGGCACCTGCCACCACACTGGCTAATTTTTGTATTTTTAGTAGAGATGGGGTTTCACCATGTTGGCCAGGCTGATCTTAAACTCCTGACCTCAGGTGATCTGCCCACCTTGGTCTCCCAAAGTGCTGGGATTACAGGCATGAGTCACTGTGCCCAGCCCTGAAGAGAAATATCTGGAGACAGGCACACAGGAAAAATTCTATGTATTGACAGACATTAGAATGAGGCCACTGATGATTAATTTTTCATGTGTAAACCATACCGAGGTAAAGGATGCTCAGATAGCTGGTAAATATTGTTTCTGGATGTGTCTGTGGAGGTGTTTCTGGAAGAGATTAACATGTGAATTAGTGGGCCGAGTTAAAAATTATCTGCCATACCAATTAGTATTGGTGACCATCATCCAGTCTGTTGAGAGCCTGAATAGAATAAAAAGGTAGAGGAATTGTAAAATTTTCTCTCTCTCTTTTTGAGCTGGGTCATCCATCTTCTCCTGACATCCAACATCAGAGCTCCTGGTTCTTGGGCCTTTGGACTCTGCTCTTGAACCACCCTGATCCTAGTTCTCAGGACTTCAGACGCAGATGAAGGTGTACCACTAGCTTTCCTGGGTCTCCAGCTTGCAAACTGCAGATGGTGAAACTTTTTGGTCTTCATAATCATGTAAACTGATTCCCATAATAATCCCCTTATATGTATGTCTATAACCTATTGCTTCTAAAGAACCATGACCTGTACACAGCTGCAAGAGAAAGAATGAAAATGACGTGGATTGACAGCCACTACCAAAAGTGAGAAAGAGGTAAGGAAAGATTCTCTTCTGCTGTTTTCAGAGGGAGTATGATCCTGCTGACACCTTAATTTTGGACTTTTGGCCTGCAGAACTATGAGACAAAAAAATTTCTGTTGTTTAAAGCTACCCAGTTTGTAGTACTTTTTTTTTTTCTTAATGACAGTCCCAGGAAAGTAATACACCAGTTTAATGAATGACAAGTTAGAAGTTCTAGTGCTGATACCAACAAATTCTATGTACGATAGCCCTGAGTGGCTCATGAAAAAGGCAAATGATTTACGGAGAGTAACAGTAGATAACCAAGGCTTTAATAAAGTAATTCCACCTATAGCATCAGCAGTCCTTGATAGTGCAAAAGACACAACATGCTGAAGGAGACTGGAACTCAGAGATTAAACCTGCAAATGCTTTTTTCTTTATTTTAATCTTGGTTTGGAGCCAAAAGCAGTTTTCTGTCATGTGGAAGGACACCAGTTTACCTTTATTGTATTGGTAGTGTTATTTGAATTCACCAGATCACTGTCATTATTTAAGTACAAAGTATTTGGACTTAAAGAAGGTCTCAAGGTCTCAAGTGTGAAAATACACTCCATTGATGACAGCATGATCATATCAGAAATTGAACAACAAACTGACACTGATACTAATGTAGTGGTGATGCACATGACTCAGAGGCAGGTTTATAAATCCAGAAAAGATACAAGTGTCACCCAAAACGTGAGATTGTTAGGAGTAACTTTGGTGGGAGTCACCTGTAGCATCATACAGGCAGCTAAATATAAAACTGATATTGTTGCTGCTATTAAAATTGGCAAGAGACAAAGGACTTTGTTGGGTTATTTTGATTTTGGAGTCCTGTATTTCATATCTGTGACTACTGACAGTTTATATTACCCAAAATAAGTTCATACTTGCAAGGAGGCTTGAACAACAACAGCCTATGTCTTAATTGCAGTAAGTGGTGGCTTAATCAATGCTTACAGGACTGACATCCAGTTAAAACCTTGGGCACCAAAGCTCTGATGATTTTCCCTAACTGATAACATTTCACATATGTTGACGCACTGTTGGGAGAATTAAAAACATCCATTAAACCCCTCTGGGAGAGGACACTTCCTTGGAAACTTGTACTTCCTCTCTCGTGAACTTTACTCATGCACATTTTCCCCTTTGTTGACTTTAAATGATATCGTTTTGCTCTAAAAAACTTGGCCATAAGTTTAACAGCTTTTGAGTCCTGTGAATTCCTTTATCAAATCATCAAGCCTGCATATGTTCATAAGGAACCTGACACAATTGTCGGCTGACTTAGAAATATTTCAAAAATAAGAAAATAATATTATTTAGAAGCACCATTTCTAGTGTCTTAATTCCTTTGTATATATCCAGATATCCATCTGGTATCATTTTCCTTTTGACTGACGGACTTTTAACATTTCTAAAATGTGTATTTATACATATGTGTATATACGTATATATGTGTGTATATGTGTACACACACACACACACATACACACACACATATATATACACATATATATATGAGTGAGTTAATATTAAGTATTAACTTGCACAATCACAAGGTCCCACAATAGGTGCTCTGCAAGCTGGGGAGCAAGGAAAGCCAGCCCAAGTCCCAAAAACCAAAGAATTTGGAGTGTGATGCTTGAGGACAGGAGGCTGATGCCTGATGCTGCATCCAGCACAGGACAAATATGCAGTCTGGGAGGCTAGATCTGTCTCTCCTTTTCATATTTTTCTGCCTACTTTATATTCAACGGCAGCTAATTAGATTGAGCCCACCAGATTAAGGGTGGGTCTGCCTTCCCCAGCCCACTGATTCAAATGTTAATCTTTTGGCAACAACAAAGACACATCCAGGATTAATACCTTGTATCCTTCAATCCAATCAAGTTGACACTCAGTATTAACCATCACAAAACTAGTCTTCATTTTGTCTTCCTTTTCTTGTGATAAGCACATCTAACATGTCTGCCATTTTAAAATATTTTTAAGTTTACAATACAGCGTTGTATCTAGAACCACAATATTGTACATCCTATTATCACACATAACTAAAATTTTATACCTATTGATTATTGATTAGCAACTTCCTACTTCCCTCTTTCCCCCAGCCTCTGGTAGTCATTATTCTACTCTTTGTGTCTATCATTTTGACCATTTAGATACTTGATATAAATGGGATCAAGCCTATTTGTCATGCTATGATTAACTCATATCACTTAGCATAAGGTCCTTACGGTTAATCCACGTTGACATAGTTGCAGAATGCCCTTTTTTATAAAAGCTAAATAATATTCTATGGTGTATTTATACCACATTTTCTGTGTCCATTTATCTGTCAATGGGCACTTAGGTTGTTTCAACATCTTGCTTATTGTGAATAATGCTACAATGAAAATTTTCAAAAATCTTTGAAATCATGATTTCAATCATTTTGGATAAATAAGCAGAAGATGGCTGGATCATATGGCAATCCTACTTTTAATTTTTAAGGAACCTCCACATGGTTTTACATAGCAGCTGCATTCCTAGCTACAATTTACAATGGTTTCCATTGCCCTTTCTCCTCACCAATACTTGTTTTCTTCTTTCTCTCTCTTTTTTTTTTTTAACATAATAGTCATTCTGACAGTTGTTAGATGGTATCTCATATAGTTTTGATGTGCATTTTCATACCGATTAGTAATATTGAGCATCTTGCATATGCCTGTTGGCAATCTGTATGTTTTCTTTGGGAAAAAAAATGCCTGTTTAAAGACTTCTCATTTTAAAATCAGGGTTTTAATGGAGATCCAACGTTGCCTGTGTTTTTCACATCATAGTCATGAGATTATTGCCAAGGCCAATGTCATGAAGTTTTCACCTGTATTTCCTTCTAAGGGCTTTACAATATCAGATATTAAAGTCTTCAATCTATTTTGAGTTGATTACAGAGCAGAAATAAATAAAAGAGGGGTTAGAAAATAATACAATAAATCGATGAAATTAAGAATTGTTTTGAAAAGACAAATAAAATTGACAACCCTTTAGCTAGACTAATTAGAAAAAAGAAAAGAAGACTCAAGCAAATAAGGCAAGAAATAAAAGAGGACACATTAGAACTGATGCCACAGATATAAAAAAGTATCGTAAGAGACTAGAGTAAATAACTCTAGGCCAACAAAATGGATAATCTAGACAGAATAAATTCTTAGAAGCATGTAAGGTATCAAGACTGAATTATGAAGAAATTGAAAGTCTGAACAGACCTGTAACTAGTAGGGAGACTGAATCAGTAATCAAAAATATCTTCCCCCTAAAAAGACTAAGACCAGATGGCCTCGCTGTCAAATTCTACCAAACATTCAGAGAATTAATGCCAATCCTCCCACTATTCCAAAAAATTAAAAAGCAGGGATCACTTACAAACTCATTTTATGAGGCCAGCGTTACTTTGCTACCATAGCAAACGATGTTAAAAGACAAAAAGCTGTAGGCCAATATCTCCAATTAATAGAACATATGCTCAAAAATCCTTAACAAAATATTAGCATAGTAAATTCAGAAGCATATTGCCTTCATTTGGGGATACATTTTTTTTCACTTGATATAGAATTATAGATTGACAGGTTTTTCTGCATCTATAAATATATTGTTCAATTACCTTCTTACTTATTTCCACCGAGAAATCTCCTATTATTCTCATCTCTCTTCCTCCCTAACACTGCGTCTGTGGGTCTTTTTCTTTAACTACTATCAGGATTTCATATTTATCACTACATGGGAGCAAATATTGTGTGCCTTTGTGCATTTTCTTTCTTCTTAATGTTCTTGGGTTTTGTTAAGCTTCTGGATCAATGAAATAATGTTTTCCATTATTTTGGGAGTTTTTCAGCCATTATTTTGTCAAATACATTTCTGCTCTTCCTTCTCGTTCAGGTACCATAATTATTTATGTATTAGGCTGCTGCAAATTATCCCACAGCTTGTTGATTTATCCTTTCTTGTTTGCTTCCCTTCTTCTTTCTTTCTTTTACCACAAATCTTTGTGTGGGTAGTTCTATCTTCCCTTCAGGAAGTCTCCTCACTCATTTCTCAGCTGAATAACAGAATCTTTGAAGATCTCTAGATTTCGCTCTTGTTTCTAGTACTCTTTTGGGAACTATAGGCACCGGTATCCTAGTACCACAGAGCTCCATCTCCCCACCTGAAAGATTCCACCAAGTTCTTCCTGGTTTCTTTCTTTCTGTGCCAACATTTAGAAACTGTATCCAGGCTCTAAGTAGGGAGAAGCATGGTGTTCAACTATTTTGCTCGCTAGCTATTAGGGTTTGCTCTCCTTTGACTTCTGATATCCATAGTCTTGAAACTATTCCTTCATATGTTATTGTTAGTTTTCAGTTATTTCAGGTAGAAGAGTAAATTGATCCCTATTACTACACATCAACCCAAAAGGGAAGTCTTCTGGTATATTTGAAGAAGTTTCAGTCATTTGTCTGTGCTTCCTTGCCTTATGTGATATATAGAGTTCCAGGGTCATTTTGCACTTCCTCTGTGTCAACCTGATAAGGGAGTCCTAGGTTCATTAGTATAGAATGGTAATAAAATATTCTATGTTAGGAACACTTATAGCTAGTAAAGTGTTGTTGCATCCAAGCCCTCTCAGTTGACTGAGCTAGAGAAGTTTTGTGTGTATGTGTGTATGTAAATATGTGTGTACATAGACGTAATAGCAACTGCACATTAAATTACACTTTTAAAGTTGTAAATATATCTAGAATTGAAATTTCTCTAATAATGAAACAAAATATAAGTGACAAATGGCTCCTTTTTACATCAATAATGTTAAATTTAAGATTAAAAATAAAATACATAATTTACTTCATCAGTAGTGTAAATATATATAGAAATGCATAAATATTTTACTTTATAGTTGTTATAAGTTCAAGATAGTAAATATGAGAAAATTTATTTCATCTTTGTGCCCTTGGATTGATAGTGTACCTGGTTTTTTTTCTAGTATCTTTGTACATTATTCTAGATAGTCTAGATATATTTCAAAATAAGTCTCGGGAAAGATAAAGTATCATGATAGTTTTAGTTACTTCAGTTCCTAGTAAAGTCTGTTTTCTTGCTTTAAAAAAACTATATTTGCAAAAAAATAAAAGGAAATAAATGAACAATAGCTTTCTATCATCTAAAACATATTGCCTATAGCACATTTCGAATATATCCATATCAGTTTATAATATTTGGATTGCAATATTATAAGTTGATATGGATATTTGTGTTTCCTTTTCCAGTGATTAGGAAATGGAAAACAAATGACTTTAAAAGAACATGAACTGTGACCTAATAATTCTATAACTTTGTGCTATATGGTAATATTTAAATGAAATTATATGTGTGATACGATACTATGAAAAAATTGCCTTAAAGGAACTCCACAAAAATAGCAACTAGAAAAAATAATTTCAAAGACAAATGAGTCTCCTGCCCCAAAAGGTAAGAAGTAAATAGAAAAGGGAATTCTTGACATATTTTCTATTATTAGAGCGTTAGTACCAATGACTTATATACATTGCAGTCATAATAATATGAAGTTGTGAAAACTGTGTAAAAGAAGTTTTCATTGAATTTTTCAAATAACTTTACAAATTTTAACATGCTTGATTTAGAAATCCCTCTCTTTATTTTCTTCCTGGTATTTGCTTCTAACATCAAATGGTAGAAATTAAATTTCTTTGTTAATCACTTTGATTAGCTGTTTTTATTCAATATTAGAACTTTTCTGAAAGACGCATTGAAATGAAGCTAAAAAGTCTAGCTTAGTTGAAGTAATAAAAATCCTAATAGTAGAAATAATATAATAGAAAAGTAGAAACATATATAAATTGATATTAGCCAAAGATGGATCATTTTCCAGGTGAGATTTAATAATCAAGTTTAAGGAATGTTAATATTGACTTTTATGATACATGTAATCCCTATCACTTTTGACAGTGCTTTCTCCCCTCCCACTCATTTCTCATCCACAGATATGAGGAAGAAAATTAGTAAACAGAAAAGGTGAGAGTACTAAAGGTGGTAGAATTTTTTACTTTTGTAATGCCTTGACAGTCTTCATCTCTGTGGATAATTTTAACACGATAAATCAGACAGTTTAAACTACTCTGAAATAAGATATACACTATTGATTTTTCTTTTCTTCATTGTCAGAAACGGGCAAATAATGGCACCCTCCATTCTTATTTGTTTTTGATTTTTCCAGAAGTTTCACATTTTGTTACTATTTTCTCACACCTTTTTCAACTCTTTCCCAATTCGACTTCTTTCTGAACTGAAATTTGACATGGTAGAATTAGTTCAAAAACTCTTTTCCATTTCCAGATGTTAATATGTTACTCATGATACATTTTATATTGTCTCTGGATACCATTAATTTGTTCCATATATTCATTTCTTGCAGAAAACTTTATTAGATGCCACCCGTTATCCACCTTTAATTTTTGAAACCATCAACTCAGTTCAATACTTGTCACAAACTAAAGATATATAAATGTTTCTGATTTAAATTAGATACATGCTTAATTTAGCAATTCAGCCTGAAAGTCTCTTTGGGAGTTCAGTCATTTCCCTGGTGATGATGGATGTGGCTACCTACTGTCATTTTTTTCTAGGTACCATTCTGCTTTTCAGGTAAATAATCTCTAAAGTATAAGTTGTGCAAACTGCTTATACTGATGCTGAAAAGAATCCTTTATTTTATTGTGTCTAAACAACCTAACATAACTACTGCAAACAGAATGATTATTATATCTTCTTTGGTGAGAAGGGATCATTTGCTGTCTTTTTCTTTCCAAAAGTCTGTATCCAATTTCATCCCAATCTGCCCTAAATTTCCCTTTCCTATCTTGTACCTGAAAGTGTATGCTATACAGTTTGTACCTCTGCCTTTCTGAAAAGTTTCAGAAGTGTCATTCCTTAAATATATCTTAATTGTTTACATCTCCAAGTTATTTTCTTTGTTACTCTTTCCTCAAATAACTTTAAGCCCCTTTAGTCTGAGAAAACTAGCAGTTATCTTTAAAGACTTTTATTAGTTCCTTTTCATGCTGCTACAAAGAACTGCTTGAGACTGGGTAGTTTATAAAGGAGGAGAGGTTTAATTAACTCACAATTCCACAGGACTGAAAGATCTTGGAAACTTACAATGATAGCAGAAGAGGAAGCAAACACATCCTTCATCACATGGGCGGCAGGAAGGAGAAGAATGAAAACCAAGCAAAAGGAGAAGCCCCTTATAAAACCATCAGATCTTGTGAGAACTTACTATCGTGAGAAAAGTATAGGGGGAACCATCCCCATGATTCAATTACCTCCCACTCGTTCCCTCACGCAACACATGGGGATTATGGTAACTGCAATTCCAGATGAGAGTTGGATAGAGTTACAGCCAAACAAAAACAAGACTGTTCAAATATCCCTTGCTGTTAAAGTTTTTGATTCTGTTTAATTACTGACATAAAGGAAATTATTTCGGTGTGTCATATAAGAAAAAAATAAGAAACAAAAACCTGAACTAGAATTTAACTCTGTCCCTCACTCATCTTTGGGAGCATGTATCAGCCACTTACTGTTCTTGAGCTCCAGCATTCTCTACTGAAAATAGTAGTATTTGTAGTCACTTCACGGTTGAAGAGAATAATGGCGATAAGTTATTTATAGTAACTCACATAGCTTTGATACACTGTAGGTTCTCAATAAGTGTTGTACTAATTGATATAAATATTATTAATATTGATATCATGGTAAACGTATTTTCTCTTAGGTGGGTAAAAATTATTTGTTAGGAAATGCTTACTATCAGTTTTCTACCAGCCCTCTATATACCAAGCTTCTGTAGCTGAAGCCAGATCTCTCTCTCTGTTTTTGTAGGTATCCACAATACGTAAACTGAATTGAATTTTCTTTCTCAGGGCTTTAGCTTTTTCTTCTCCTCTTTCCTAAGATTTCCTAAATCTTTTTCTAAGATTGTTTGATAGACTTTACCCTTTATTACTTGTCTTTCATTTTCTCTGCTTTGAATTAATAATTTACATTTGATGAAATCTATTTTCACATTCTCTTCACTTTATGACTTTCTTTACACCTTGACCACGAACAGACTTACCCCCTTTGAAATTACCATCCTTTCCAAGAAAGGGTCATCAAACCTTTATTTAGGTATTTGAATTGCTAATGCAAACTTTTTTAAAAAATCAACTTTCAAATATATTTCAAAATATTTCAGAGATAGTTTTACTTTAAATTGTAATTGATTCTTTTTTTGAGTTTTGCATCAATCACTTATCTTTCACAGGGGGTAGGATCTAGTTGCCAGGTGATTATTGTATATAATACAACTATTTGTAGGTCATCTGCCAACTTCTTCATAAACACCTGCTCCTATCATTGTAAAATAAATAATGCATAATCTAACTAGACTAACTACTTTGCCAGATTGATAAACTAGCAAATACTTCAACTAAAATTTTGATGGCATCTAGGAAATGGTAGTTATATGTGAATCCCAAAATAATTCTGTAATTAAAAAGAAAGATTATAGAAAAACTTTTTTAAAAAATCCAATCCTCTTCAAAACTAGGTGAAACCCAAACAAAAGACATGCCATTTTTGGCATTCAGTCCATATTAAGTCTCAAATTAAATATTTTCAGTCCCATTTATCCAATGTTAAAAATGCGATAATTGCAGTGATTGCAGACTTCACAGGTTTACTGTAGCATAGACATAAGAAGATAATCCTAATCTTCATCTTATTGTTCTATTTATCAGAAATGCTAAGTGTCTTGACTCAAATTTCAAGTGACTTGTTTTTTGAAGAACCTTTAAATGCAAATGCATAAATGCAGTGCAAATATTGATACCTATTTTTTTGTAACTCTAACACCATGAAAATAAAACTTAAAAGCTAAAGCTTCCATGCATAATTTAATGAATTGTAGTGTTCATTTTATATACAAAATGATTAGAGAGATATGACGCCATACTGCTTCAATTACTTGTAACTTGGTTTAATTAATAAGGCACACAAAACTGTAGATTAGACCTGTGATTTCCAGCTGTGGGCTACTGAGCCCCACAGGGACATTTAGCAATGTCTGGGTCCATTCGTGGCCATCACAACTAAGAGTGGAAGTGCTCAGGAAATCAGAGGACAAAAGCCAGAGATGCTTCCAAATATCCTACAATGCACAGGATGCTCCTGCCTACCTTCCATAAGCAAAGAATTATACAACTCAAAATGTCAGTTATGCCAAGGTGGAAAACTCCAGCACTATCCCAAAGGCGGAAAAAAACTGCCAAAAAGCAGTTGATGAATGAATACAGAAAATGTCGTATGATGCAGAGAAAAGGGAACTCTTAGACACTGTTGGTAGAAATGTGAATTAGTATAACCATTATGGAAAACAATGTGGAGGTTTTTTAAAACACTAAAAACAGGACTACCATACAAATCATCAATCCCACTACTGGATATTAATCCAAAGGAAAGGAAAACAGTGTATCAAAGAGACATCTGCTCTCTCATGTTTATTTCAGCACTATTATTAACCACTAAGATATGGAATCATCCCAAATGTCCATCAACAGATGAATGAATAAAGGAAATGTGGTACATGTGCACAATGGAGTACTATTCAACCATAAAAAGAATGAAATCTTGTCATTCACTGCAACATGGATAAGCCTGGAGGACGTTATGTTAAGCAAAGTAAATCAGGCACAGAAAGATAAATACTGCATGTTCTCACTCATAAGCAGGAGCTAAAAAGCACATTTTGAGCTCATGGACCTAGAGAGTAGAATTGTGAGTATTAGAGGCTGAGAGGTGGGGCTGGGTGGGTGGAGTGAGGTGATGAATGTACTAATTACATTGATTTGACCGTTACTCATTGTATACAAGTATACAAATATCACTTGCATCCCATGAATATGTACAATTATTAAATGTCAACTAAAAATAAAAGGAAAATAAAAGATAGTATATACATACACTGAAATAATATTCAGCATAAATAAAGAAGGAAATTCTGCCACATGTGACAACAGACAACAAGGATGAACCTGGAGAACGTTGTGCTGAGTAAAAGTACCCAGTCACAGAAGGACAAATGCTGAGTGACTCCACTTATGTGAGGTGTCTAAAACAGTAAAGTTCAGAGAAACACAGTAGAATGGTGGTTTCCAGGAGCTGGGAAAAGGGAAAGTGGAGAGTTGCTTTCAAGGAGTATATAAATTTTAATTGTGCAAGATACATAACTCTTAGTAAATTGCTATACAATGTTGTGCCTATTGTTAATCAGACTATATTGTGCACTTAAAATTTTATTAAAAGCATAGATCTCATTTTAAGTATTCTAACCACAACCAAACAAAACAAACAAACAAACAAAGAACAGTTGAGCTTCTGCCCCACTGAATGTAATAAAATCAATCAAGGGTTACAACAAGGTTAAAATAGCTACTACTATTTTTTAAAAGACCAATTTTCCCCTTGATTGATAAAAATTATTTAGATCACCTGCATATTTTAAAATCAAACTGAGATTTAACAAATATTCCTATCCCTCATATCAACTGTTATTAGTATAATATTATATATATATATATATATATATATATATATAATGATTAAATGCTAATGGGGGATGAGATTAAAGAAAATAAATTGATTTGTGTGTGGTGGGGCATATGTGGGGAAATGGAGAGGAAGAATAAAAAATTAAAGACTAACTATGGTCCGGGCGCGGTGTCTCACGCCTGTAATCCCATCACTTTGGGAGGCCGAGGTGGGCAGATCACGAGGTCAAGAGATCAAGACCATCCTGGCCAACATGGCGAAACCCGTCTCTACTAAAAATACAAAAAAAAAATAGCTGGGCATGGTGGCAGTCACCTGTAGTCCTAGCTACTCGGGAGGCTGAGGCAGGAGAATTGCTTGAAACTGGGAGGCGGAGGTTGCAGTGAGCTGAGGTTGCACCACTGCACTCCGGCCTGGTGCCTGGTGATGAAGTAAGACTGTCTCAAAAAAAAAAAAAAATACTAACTATGGAAGTAAACAGTTTGAGAGTCATTGTCACTCAAAAATAGAAAGAATAGGGATCTCCTGAGTTGGTTGTCATGTGAGTTAATTTCATTAAATCATTGTTACTTAACAAAGTATTTACATATAATTTTGACAAAGAATAAGTTATTTTTATTATGACTATAACCATGAAAAAATTATAGCATGAGTATTAAGCAGAGCGAGACTCAATTTTGTGTGTACTATTTGCTTTGTTATTTTCATGTGCCAAATTCTCAGTTTAATTATCTGTAAAATGGTGCTAATAGTATGTACTTAAAGAATTTTGAGAATTAATTTATAGACTACACAAAAATACTTATAATAATCATTTTCATACTCATTAGATAGTAGTCATTATAGGGTTAGATGATGATGCTGATGATGAATACCTGTGAGGACCCCAGGTGGGTAGAGATGATGAGAAGGAAGAATAAATCGCATCTGGCCAGACAATCATGATAAAAGAAACAGGGTGAAACATACAGGTGATTATCACAAAATCAGTACAACATCAAAATTTCAACAGGCAAAAGACAAACCTGGGAATATTCTAAGAAAAAGTATTAGTCACCTCCCAAAGTCCTAGATAGACAGGTTTTAAGGACTGGAACTTCAGGAATTACATAACTTCAGATAGTACCAGCAACAGAATCAAAATCAAGTCAAAAGAATAGAAAATAAAAATTTCTTTTATCTTAACCCTAACCTTTGAAAATCTGAGCATAAAGGAACTAAAACATGACTGGTTTACCTTATTGTTGATTAAGAAGTGATCAGTGAGCTGATGTAGTTTATAGCCAATGATTTCCAGAACTAGGAAACTGTAGTGAGTCCTAAATGTCTTATCTGCAGGCACAAGAGTCTCATCCACATTCTAGAATCACGAATGGAAGGCACATATTGAGATGTAAGGTGCTAGAGAAAACATGGCTCTATACCATCAAAGGAAGATAACGTTAATTATTCTAAAATTACCAAAAATATTTTCTATGTGTGATTTGAAAAGGAATAAATATGTGAGGAACAAAGGAATACATGAGAATTCTCTGTACTTTCTGCCCAATTTGACTATAAACCTAAAAGCTATTTTAAAATAGTCTATTTTTAAAAAAGAAATTAGTATGAAATAATAGCTATTAATTTGAGAAGCCCTTAAGAAATTGTTTATAAATCCAGAAGAAAAAAATTGTTCTGGCCCATTAATGACTGAAAAAGTATAATTTTATTGTATATTCACTATTTGATATGAATTTTATGTATCTTGTCCTTAACTTTTGTCACAAAAGTGTTGAAATATTGCTATTATTATTTCCCTTTACAGATAAGAAAATGGAGAATTCAATTATAAGACAAAATTATGTTGCCAAATATAACACCCCAATATATATCAATGCTATAATTTGAACACACGTCTCAAAGTACTTTTCTCTAATACTCGTCACTACACCATATTCCCTTAATTGGGTCGTACCAATACATCAATTTCTTCAGAAGATGTCAGTAACCGATCTATATCTAAAGGGAAGATTTTTAATTTTTTTCAATATACAAAATTATTGAAACAGACACTAGAAATAGTTTTTCTTTGGCTTAATAAAATTGAAAACAGACTAGTGTTTTAAATAAAATTTTTATTCCTTATATTTTTTCACAATTTAAAAACATAAAAACCATTCTTAGCTCGAAGGTTATATAAAAATGATGCACTAGAATCTGCACAACAGCTGTAGGTTTCCCACTCCTGAGTCAAACTATTGTACCACCACTGACACTTCTTTAGCACCCCCTTATACATTTTTTCAAATATATTGAGTTGAAATTTATATAAATAACAAAGTAAATCATTTGAAGTGAACAAGTTAGTGCCTGTATATTCACAATGTTGTGTGACCACTTTCTCTATCTAGTTCTAAAACATTCTCATCACTTCAAAGTAAAATCCCTAACGTCTTACGTAACCAATTCCTTGCCATTAGCCCCTGGCAACCGTTAAGTTTTATTCTATCTCTATAGATTTTTCTATTATGAATATTACATGTAAATGGAATTATGCAATATGTGACTTTTGTGTCTGTCTTCTTTCACATTACATAAGGTTTTTTTATGTTCAGCTAAATTGTAGCATGTATCACAACTTCAGTCTCTCCTTATGGCTGATTAATATTCTATTGCACGTGTATGCCACACGTTGTTTATCCATTCTTCCCTGGACACACATTTGAGCTGTTTCTACCTTTGGCTCTTATGACTAATATTACTATGAACATGCACATATATTTACTTGAAGTACCTGTTTTCAATTATTTTGGGTATATGCCTAGGAGTGGAATTGTGGCATCAAATCTCAATTCCATATTTAACTTTTGAAGGAACCAAAAACTCTTTTTTAATGCAGCTGAACTGTTTTATATTCCTACCAATCACAAATGACTCTAGTTTCTCTACATCATCCTCAACACTTACTATTTTCCATTTTTTATGATTATCACATCCTCATGGGTGTCAAGTGATACCTCATTGTCGTGTTGATATGCATACCACTAATGACTAATAGTGTTGAAAATCTTTTCATGGGCTTGTTGGTCTTTTGTGTATCTTCTTTGAAAAATTCAAGTATTTTGCCCATTTTCAAATTGATCATTTGTCTTTTTTCTGTTGAGTTGTATGAGTTCTTTTATATATATATATATATATATATATATTCTGGATACTCATTCCTTGTCAGATACAGTAAATCCTCACATCATGTACTCGTTGGTTCTTGGAAATGTTATTTGGGAGTTTCTTCATACTGAAGCTCTAGGTCAGCCACAGGTGAAAGCTTAGGGTCTTCTCAGTGATTTTCTAAATTTTCCAGTATAGAGGGGTGAGTTTGAATGCCATAATTTCCCAAACAAATTGTTTGTCCAGATTTTTCTCTCAGACTTTCAATGGTTTATTGTATATATCAACAATAACCTTTTGGCCCATCAGGTGCAGATTTGTTTATTTCCCTTAAAATATTTTAAAGCAGTGTCTGACACTTTTCCACCTGGAGTGAATTCCAGTTTAAGTAAAAAAAAGAAAAAAACCTTCCATCAGTTCTTCAGGTGTTGCCTCAATATGTTAGAACAGATAAACACAATAATTTACGAATAAGGTGGGCTTTGCTCCCTCCAGAACTAAGGACCTGAATTTCCATAGTGGATGTTCAGACCATTGTCTTCAAAATTATTGCTAAGCCACTCCAGGATTGGGGTAAAGGTAAGCTAACAAACCACTAAATTTTACTAGCAGTTTTAAGTTTTCTTAATTCAGCATTAGCTTGGTTGACATAAACCTTTGACAGCTTTTTAGAGTTATGACAAAGATTGTCCTGAAAGTTTTTGAATTAAAAAAAAAATATTTCTGTAGGAAAGTGAAATTTTAGAGAAGCTTCTTACTATGTACCCTTTATCAGACACCATTCTTTTAGAATTAGTGATTTTAAAATAAATTCTCATATATTGTAAGCAGAGAGATTACATTTCTTTCTTTCTTTATTGACTTCACATTTTTAAAACAGCTGAAGGTATAATAAGTAACAATACAAACTTATTAACTTAATTATTTATACTTTACAACACAGGTGAACAGGTAGATCATTATGATATCTATAATAATTAAACAATTAAACATGTCTCAATTACAGTAAAGTTCTATTTATGAAATAGCTTTCTGTTTTTTGATTTTGAGAAAAGCCTTAGAATTTAACAGCCATGTGCTCACCATAGTTTTTTCTATGTCCCTCAACTGTAGTGCAAAAAACATACAAGAAAATTATTAGTTTCTTATTTAATTAAATATATTTTTAAAATCTGCTTTTCTGATCTTCATTTGTCTGTAAAGATTACTAAGCATTATGCATTCCTATTTCCCATGAAAATGAGAGCCACATTAAAGGAAAAAAATAATAATAAAAGAAGATACAGCCAGGTGCGGTGGCTCATGCCTGTAATCCTAGCACTTTGGGAGGCCGAGGCGGGCGGATCACAAGGTCAAGAGATAGAGACCATCCTGGCCAATACGGTGAAACCCCATCTCTAAAAAAA
>NW_016107534.1:31547-76209 GCF_001604975.1 Cebus imitator
AAGTTATAGAGTGTTTTCCACTGTATCTACCTGGCCCTATTGCAAATATTCTAATCAATTATTCCAAGCAATTTATCTGTCACAGCTCCATACCAATTCTTCCAGGAAGTACTCGTGGGCAAGTGGCATAACAAGGTTAGAGAATAGCAGTGCCTGTAACGGTATGTCAGCATAAACTGGAACAAAAGGTTGGGGGAAAGACTGGAAAACTTATCTTTCACAAAATGAAATATATCAATACAAAGAAATAACACCAAAGTCAATTTTTTAAATGATTACAAGGTTAAATGTTTTGCAATAAGTGATAGAAGTTTCATGAGAATTTCAAGTTTACTAAGTTGGAGTATTCATTATTGAGTTTTGTAGAAGCTGTAGCTTCAAGAGGTTATTTTTAGTTTTGATTCAAAATTAGAATTAAGTTCTAAGAGTTAATTTGCATGTAGATGAATTTCACATAATAGTGCTCACTTAAAAATAATCATTATCCTTATATTTTGATATATTCACTTTTAATTCCACATTTTCAAGAAATTATCTGCAAACTTTTGCAATAGTCAGTGGTGTTTGAATAACTTAGTTTTTGGGGGATCCTACCACTTGTGATCAAATTTCGAGTGTGGCTTTTGTGTGGCTTAAATGTGCTTTTGGTCTTCCTAACTGAATTCACAGAAAATTATGTTTTTATAAATTTCCAGATATATTTGTGCATGCATATGTAAGGTTTTATAATCTATTTTTGATAGTTTGAATTTAAAACTAATGTGAATTTATATAAGGTTTGATTGAGAAGAAATTAAGGCTATTATTTCAGTTTTCATCAAAACTATTGTTAACCTTTTCTAATTTCGACCTTTACAAAATTGTCATAGATTAGTGGGAAGTGGGAAGTAAGTGATGGAATGTCTGTCAAAGGCAGCATTTGTGCTACGTGATTGAAGCTATTATGTCATATTGGTGGTGACTTTTTAAAAGATTAAAACTTAATGTGTTTGGAGAGAGCCAAAATGGTATCTTTGCCCGGGCATTCATTCTTACATGTGTGAGCCCCCAGAGCTGGGGGTAGGCACATGTTATGTGATCATAATTGGTAGTTGTCAGGTATCCACTGTACAGAGTAAATTGTACTTCAAAATTGGTAGCTTCAAAACTGTGACACAAGGATGGCAAAATCTCATAAACCATTGATCCTGCAGTGGTTTTACTGTGTTTTAAAAAACTAACTGCATCTGACCGTGAGAAGGTTTACGATAGCTTGAAGCAAAATATAAATTATTTTTACATTTAATATAACTAAGACAGATAAATATTAACATATTAATATATACTATATATGATATCTATGCCCCATACACAATTTATATGTAAAATACAAACAAATACCTGGAAAAGACACAACCTAAAGCCTAGGTAATTTTAATAAGGCTTCTGAGATGGAGTTGAAGAAGAAAACACTAGAATGCAGGACTTTCCTATTGTAAGATGTTTAATTCAAACTTAAATAGTATTTTTTTCTAAGTAGAAGTTAAAAACAGAAAGGTAGCAGAGCAAAGATAAAGTGTAAGGAGCAGGAAGACAGAGCATCCTGAAGGAAAACAACCACAACATGCAGACAAAACAAAGGAGCTCTTTGAAATTTTTAAAGCTCAAATTCCATGTACAGATATTCTCCCTTTACTCAATTCTCTGTACTTTCTTCCTTTCAATAATTGCTCTTCTATTTGTTGAGAATTTAAAAATATGGTATCTTTAAATCATTTCTAAATTCCAACATAGTCCATGATGAAAACACTGGCAAAACACAAACAAACCCTTTTAATTTGGTTTTAATTTGTGTCAGCCGCCATTGCTACATCAAGCAGCAGGTAGGGAAGTATGAAGGTAATGAAGTAGAATTAGTACATTTGAAAGTATGAATCAAATATTTCCCAGCATGAAGTCCAACAATACAAATCTTTGTAGTTGCACGATTGGTAAGTTCATGTGTATTGCTGCAGAATGAATTTCATCCTCGCATAACCCATACATTGAAATCCTAACACCAGATATGACTGTATTTAAAAATAGGTTATTTAGAAGATAATTAAGGTTAAGTGGGATTATAAAGTTAGGACCGTGATCTGATAAAATTGTTGTTCTTATAAAAAGGGACATCCTAGCTCAGTTGTGCTCTCTCTTTCTCTTCACCTCTCCCCATCTCCACACACATGCGTCAAGAAAAGACCTGAAGAAGGTGGCCGTCTGCAACCCAAAAAGGGGAGCCCTCACCAGGCATCAACTCTGTTGTCATCTTGATCTTGAACTTACTGGCCTCCAGAACCATGATGAAATTAGTTTGTTGTTTAAGCTGCTCAGTCTGTGGTATTTTGTTATAGCAGCCAGAGCAGACAAATCAAATGCTCGGTGAATTAATGTAAGATATTAATTTAATTGTTGCTTTTCTTCTCTCCTACAGATCATAGCCTAATGCATATAGTAGAAATAGGTTCTTTATTAAATGTATACTAAATGCAAGTTATTAATCATGTTTCATGTTCAAAATAAAGAATGAAAAATCATATAAATATACATATAAAACTATACAGGACTGGAGAAACAATGAGATTCTAATCCTGACTCTTATGCTAATTAACTCTGAAGATTTGGACAATGAATTTAGCTTCAAAATCCCAAATCATATATTATTGGTTTATTATTGTATATTATCTGTTTACACTACATTTAATAACCAGACAAGAATTTATTGGGTGCTTACTGTATGCCATACATTAGAGGAGAGGTTGGTGTGTTTTGTTAGTATCATATTATTCACACAAATATTTTAGGAAAATGTTTTCATTCTCATTTTGTAAATGAGGAAACTTAAGCCTGGTGTATTAACTCATTCTGTATTTCACTACTTCCACTTTAATTCCGCTATTCTTTAGAGCGCACTATACCTGACAGTGACCTAAGGCAAACAACTTAGTGGAACACTAGTGATTACTATTTTTTTAGGCATTAAGATTATCAAAGCTCTATAGAAATGTTTATTAGAGATAAAAGAGGGGGGAAGATCCAAGACAGTCGTTTAGGAAGAGCTCAGAGTTGCAGCTCCCAGTGAAAGTGCAGAGGGTGAGTGGACGCCGCATTTTTATTGCCCATGGACCAGGAGATTCCCAGGCAGAGGAGCCCCATGGGTCGCCAGCGTGGTACTTTTGGTAGGCACGGCTGCTTTGCCTCACGTGGCTGCTTTGTCGGCGCCCTGGCCAGCAGTTCTCCATACAAAATACACTGTCCGGGTGCCATTTTGGCTGGCAATTGGAGACCCCGGAAGTTGCCCATTCATCTGATTAAAGAGGGGACTGAACAGGGAGACAGGCTAGGAGATTCCTGGGCAAAAAAATCTCCACGAATCTCAGCGCAGCTGTTTAAGCTGGCACAGTGAGTCGCCAGACGGGAAATCACACAGATCCCACTCTATAAACAGGTGACTGGGATATTTGACTGTTCAACTAAAAAAGAAAAAAAAGGCTCTGAGGCAGGGAGCCAGGTGATCAGGCTCAGCTGGTCCCACCCCCACAAAAGAACAGCAATCAGAAACTCTCTGGATTGAGAGTTTCACAGCAAGCACAGCTGAACCCGGGACAGTCCAGCTCTGTGGGGGAGGGGCGTACGCCATTACCGAGGCACTTGCCATTGCTGAGGCAGCCCACCACTGCCAAGGCAGCCCACCATTGCTGAGGCTGCCTGCCGTTGCCAAGGCAACCTGCCATTACAGAGAGAGTCTGCCAATACAGAGGCGGGCCACTGTTGCTGAGACAGTTCTAACTACACCCATATAAACAAGACTGAAGGAAAGTTTAAATGGCAACTGGGCGGAGCCCACAGCAGCTCAGCAAAGCCTCTGCAGGAAGACAGTGACCAGGCTGCCTCCTTGCTGGGCAGGGCAGCCCTGAAAAAAAAAAGGCAGCAGCACAACGGAAACTCATAAATAAAGCACTAACTCCCTGGGACAGAGCACCTGGGAACAAAAAGCGGTTTATGAGTTCTGCTGCAGCAGAACTAAATGTACCTGCCCAGCAGCTCTGAATAAACAACAGAGCTCACAGCTCAGCACTTGAGCTCCTATAAAGGACAGACTGTCTCCTCAAGCAGCTCCCTGACCCCTGTATATCCAAAGAGTCACCTCATAAAGGAGAGATCAGACTGACATTTGGCAGGTAACCTTCTAGGACAAAGATTTCAGAAGAAACTGGTAGCAACCCTTACTGTTCTGCAGCTGCTGCAGGCGATCCCCAGGCAAGCAGGTCCTAGAGTGGACCTCAGCAGTCCTACAGCAGAGGGGCCAGACTGTTAGAAGGAAAACTAAGAAACAGAAATAACTTCATCATCAACAAATGGAACGTCCACTCAGAGACCCAATCTGAAAGTCAGCAACTACAAAGATGACAGGCCAATAAATCCAAAAAGATGGGAAGAAACCAGAGCAAAAAGGATGAAAACACCCGAAACCAGAACACCTCTCTTCCTACAAGGGATCACAGCTCCTCACCAGCAAGGGAACAAGGTTGGATGGAGAGCGAGTGTGGTGAAATGACAGAAATGTTTATTAGAATAACAAACCAAATTCTCAACCACCAACTCTCTACATGGATAATAACATGATGATGCTAGAAATAACTTATTGATTGATCTCTTCCAGCCTATCAGTGTCTCTTACAACAATATGAATATTATAAATTCAACATCATTTTGGTGTAATAACAAAAGTGCCAAGTGAAGCATGTACTTATAGTTAATTGTAACAAAATATTTTTAATCTAAATTTCCCAGGATGTTTCCATTTTTAGTTTCAGTTTGCTTATATATTTGCATCCTCTTAAATGTTTAGTTGGCAAAATCAGTTCTGTAAACTGTAACAAGAGAATGAATAGATCAACCATAACCAGAGATACCTACCTGATAGCTCCCTCTCTTATTTTTTCTCTGTGTCCAAATATAGGCAATGAATAATCACAATATAAATTAGAAGGCCAGGTTTTGCATAACTGTAACCCTAGTATGGTGTCAGGATGGCCATTAATTTCTGCAGTTATGACTGGAGTGCCAATCAGTGTGGAATGCATCTGAATAGACCCAAAGTAGTAAAAAAAAAAATAACCTATACATATTGCAGTGTGATATGTCATCAATGAAGAGGTTCATGAAAAATAAAGTTCATTAGCAATTTTATCTGTATCTTTGAAGGTAGAACAGTGACTAAAAGAAGTCTTACCATGACAAAAAGTAATCTTTTTGATACTTGGCATGCTTTTCTTCTTCCTCTTACATCTTTGCAAACAAAGTCATTTACAATGCTTCTAATCTGATGGGATGCAGTGAAGTATGACTGTGAAACATTGTCGGTTTCAACAAATCTGCACAAAGAAATAAGTTAATGTTGATTGATACTGAGAGCATCAGTAGCTCACTGTGGGTATGAATATATTTCTACAAAGTATAGAAGGGAGCAAAATGGATAGTACATATAATCTAAAGCATTCTACATGCATTACCCACCTCCTATTGTTGTGGAACATGTCTATCTCATGCTATTGTGTAGATATTTCGAAAGAGTGTAAATTTAATTTTTAGCTATTTTGAATAGAATGCTTGAGGGTAAAATAAGTAATTTTATAATCAGAAATTCCAGACTCCTGAAAATTAAGATAATAGAAAAATATAACAGGGTAAGAAAGACACCACAGTTGGAATTTGACCTTGTCAGTAGATTAATAACAAGCATAAATTTCTTGTTATTTCTCCCTGTGTGAGATGCAGTTTAATTCTGAGCTGGCCTTAATGATTTCTTTGGTCAGTAGAGTTGGAAGACATGATGTTCTGATACTTTTGAGACTAGGTCATAATAAAGTCTTGTATCCAAACCTCTTGTGAAATTGTGCTGGGGGAAGTCAGCAACTGTATAAGAGGGCTGAGAATTTTGTGTCTCAGAAGCCAAGGCATGTGGAAAGACCTTGTAGAATGAAATCTCACAGAAATACAGATATGGACGGGGGAGGGAGGGAGAGAAAGAGAGAGAGAGAGAGAGAGAGAGAGAGAGAGAGATTAAGAGACCAAAGATCTTTGAAGGGCCAGATACGTGACTAAATAAGTCATGATGGAAATGTCTAATCCAGACCCAGCCACCCCAACTTATGTCATAAGAATTAGTGCTCAAGTTATCAACAGAGTCCTTCTTGCATTTTAGACCCATAAACTTATTAGTAAAATAAAATGATTATGTTAAGCCACTACTAGTTTTGTTGTTGTTGTTTTATAGTAGTGGTTAACCAGGACAGACTTCATAACCCTAATTTCTTATTTGGGTTTCATCCTAGAAAAGTACTACAATGACTTACAAACTTTCCAACCCTATGTGAGTCATATAAACTTACAGACAAAAGCATGGTTAATGTTCACATTGTTCAGCACCTTATAGATGGTAAAAATGAGACCAACGTAAGTGAGGTGACTTAAACAAATTCCCTTATGATTTGGTAAGCACTAGGGCTGGAGCAACATCATAGATTCGTTGGTCTGGCAGATCTGTTTTCATTCACTTCAAAGTTTATCAAATGATTTATTTAATACACACACACATGCATACACACATATTCTAGGACTTCAATATTTTTGTTTCTCTGAGAACTTCTAGAGAAAACATGCAGATTTTAAAAATAATTTTTAAATAAAGAGACTAAGTAAATTGGTAAAATTAGATCAACCAAGATGAGAGGATAAAGTGTTCACAGTGCTTCATTGTAGAATCATTCAATTCATATTGACTATTTGTTAATTTTAAGCTAAATTACATTAACAGTAATTAGCAATTTTATGATTAATAACACAATAATTTATGTTGGATTTTAAGAAATAAATGTATCATACATGGGGCAACAGCAAAGTATCTGTATGCAGACAGGCATGTATTTTGGGTGCAAGAAACACAACTAGGTTATGTAAAAGGTCATCAGAAGACAGATGAGAATGGGCTTGGGGCCTCTCAGGATAAAAGAATCACAAGTGCACAGGCAATTACAAGTCAACTAATCTGATCTATTCAGAAAATCACAAGGAATCATGAGGAATCATTAACATTGCTATCTCACATAATCTAAATGAGGAGGATGGCAAGGTGAGGAGAGAATCGACAGTGATTGAGTATTGAGTAACCTGTAAGTGTTTTTAAGCAGATCTGATGTATATAGTTGAGCTTAAAGTTAGAGAGATCACCTCAGTGTTTAGGTAAAGAAATGGGTATGAAAAAGGAAAGCCTGGAGGAAGGGTGCTCAATTGGGTGGCCATCAGCAGACTACATTCAAGAGATACTTGAAGTGAGATAGTAATGATTGGATGGAAAAATAGAAAATATCTAAACAATAAGATGTAGAAATTACAAGGAGATTGTGACCAACTACATGAATGGTAGGGATTAAAGAAAGGGATGACTCCAGGATAATGCCCAGACTTATGGCTTAGCAGTTTTGTTGGATGACTAATTCTACAAGCACCCATGTAGAATGTGAAAACAAATAATATTTAGAAGGAAAAGTGGTTTAGTTTCAGATATGGTATATGTCTATGCACATATCATGTGGCTCTTTTAATTCTCATCCCCTGAAAAAAACCAATCCATTTATTCTTTCTACAAGCTCTGTTTCTCTGCATACTTTTATTTGTATCCATTAACAATCATCAAAATATATTCTAACTAAATATATATCTCCATATGCCCTCCTATATTGCCAGTTATTGAAGGTTAGATACTGTGTCTAACTATTAGCAAATAATATTTAGTCACTCAGCCAGGGCATAGTTATATGAAATAATATCACAGTAACTTCTGATTTTGTCCTCCTACAACTTATTCAGCTCCATCTAGAGCCCTCTTACTTCAAAAACAGGTTCTTAGAAACACCTGAAAAAGCACAGTTTCCCCACTTCCACATGGCCAGTATCCTCCCAGTACTTTTTGCCATCCACTGTATTTTTCACCCAGTATCATATTCATCCTCACAGCTCCTTCATAGCTATGTGTTTGGAAAGATCCACAAGATGACTCATCTGTTTCCCAACAGACATCTTTGGCAGTTTTCCTTCCTGCTGTCTCACTGTTACAGCATCTTCTGGATTAAATATATTTGAACATGGGGATCAAAGACTATAGTATATTTTGCTTTAGTTTATCTTTATTATGTGAGTTTGATCCTATTTGTTTTTTTCACCAAAGTACAAGTGAATTTCTCACCCAAACAAACTTTAGAATGTGTGAAAGTTGTATCATACATTCTTATCCCTCAAACTCAAGAAAGCTGTGGGAGACTTTTAAAGTCCTTCTTCTGAAGAAAGTTTGAATTGTTATCTAACAAAATCTATATGCTTAACCACTTCTCCTTTTCTGAGGTGGTGCAGATGGGAAAAATTAGCAGAAACCACTTTGTACAGAGTAGCCAGGATATAAGGAGGTAGGAGTCTTTGACCGTGAATCCACAGATTCAGAGTTTATCTAGGATCCATTATTTCATATATGCATTTAACTCTTTCATTCTTTTTTTTAAATATATATATTTTATTGCACTTTAGGTTCTCGGGTACATGAGAAGAACATGCAGGATTGTTGCAGAGGTACATACATGGCAAGGTGGTTGCTGCCTCCATCCCCATCACATATATCCAGCATTTCTCCCCATGTTATCTTTCCCCAACTCCCTACCCATAACTGTCCCTATTCTAGTTCCCCCAGCTGACCTAGTGTGTGATGCTCCCCTCCCTATGTCCATGTGTTCTCATTGTTCAACACCTGCCTATGAGTGAGAACATGTGGTGTTTGATTTTCTGTTCTTGTGTCAGTTTGCTGAGAATGATGGTTTCCAGATTCATCCAGGTCCCTACAAAGACTTGAACTCATCATTTTTTATGGCTGCATAATATTCCATGGTATATATCTGCCACATTTTCCTTTTCCAGTCTATCATCAATGGATATTTGGGTTGGTTCCAGGTCTTTGCTATTGTAAACAGTACCTCAATGAACATACATGTTCATGTGTCTTTATAACAGAACGATTTACAGTCCTTTGGGTATATACTCAGTCGTGAGATTGCTGGGGCAACTGGAATTTCTATTTCTAGCTCCTTGAGGAATCGCCACACTGTCTTCCACAATGGTTGAACTAATTTACACTCCCACCAACAGTGTAAAAGTGTTCCTATCTCTCCACATCCTCTCCAGCATCTGTTGTCTCCAGATTTTTTAATGATTGCCATTCTAACTGGTGTGAGATGGCATTTCAGTGTAGTTTTGATTTGCATTTCTCTAATGACCAGTGATGAGCATTTTTTCATACGTTTGTTGGCCGCATATATGTCTTCTTTTGAAAAGTGTCTGTTCATATCCTTCACCCACTTTTGAATGGGTTTGTTTGTTTTTTTCTTGTAAATCTGTTTTAGTTCTTTGTAGATTCTGGATATTAGCCCTTTGTCAGATGGAAAGGTTGAAAAAATGTTTTCCCATTCTGTTGGTTGCTGTTTTACTCTAATAATTGTTTCTTTTGCTGTACAGAAACTCTGGAGTTTAAATAGAACCCATTTGTCTATTTTGGCTTTTGTTGCCAATGCTTTTGGTGTTTTAGTCATGAAGTCCTTGCCTATGCCTATGTCCTGAATGGTTTTGTCTAGGTTTTCTTCTAGGGTTTTTATGGTGTTAGGCCTTATGTTTAAGTCTTTAATCCATCTGGAGTTAATTTTAGTGTAAGTTGTCAGGAAGGGGTCAAGTTTCTGCTTTCTGCACATGGCTAACCAGTTTTCCCAACACCAGTTATTAAACAGGGAATCCTTTCCCCATTGATTGTTTTTCTCAGGTTTGTCAAAGATAGTTGTAGATGTATGGCATTGCCTCTGAGGCCTCTGTTCTGTTCCATTGGTCTATATCTCTGTTTTGGTACAAGTAGCATGCTGTTTTAATTACTGTAGCCTTGAAGCATAGTTTGAAGTCAGTTAGGGTGATGCCTCCAGCTTTGTACTTTTTGCTTTGAATTACTTGGCTATGCAGGCTCTCTTGTGGCTCCATATGAAGTTTAAGGTGGTTTTTTCCAGTTCTGTGAAGAGGGTCATATGTAGCTTGATGGGAATAGCGTTAATCTATAAATTACTTTGAGAATTCTGGCCATTTTCACAATATTGATTCTTCCTAACCATGAGCATGGAATGTTTTTCCATCTGTTTGTGTCCTCTATTATTTCCTTGAGCAGTGGTTTGTAGTTATTCTTGAAGAGGTCTTTACCTCCTTTGTTAGTTGTATTCCTAGGTGTTTTATTCTCTTTGTAGCAATTGTGAATGACAGTTTGTTCTTGATCTGGCTCTCTTTAAGTCTGTTATTGGTGTATAGGAATGCTTGTGATTTCTGCACATTGATTTAGTATCCTGAGACTTTGCTGAAGTTGCTTATCATTTTCCAGAGACTTTGGGCTGAGATGGTGGGGTTTTTTAAATATACAATCATGTAATCTGCAAATAGAGACAATTTGACTTCCTCTTTTCCTAACTGGATATCCTTTATTTCTTTTTCTTGACTGATTGCTATCTAGTGCCACATTTCAAAGGGAATGCTTCCAGTTTTTGCCCATTCAATATAATATTGGCTGTGGGTTTGTAGTAAATAGCTTTTATTATTTTGAGATACATTCCGTCGATACCTCATTTATTGAGAGTTTTCAGCATAAAGGCTGTTGAATTTTGTCGAAGGCTTTCTCTGCATCTATAGAGATAATCATGTGGTTTTTGTCTTTAGTTTTGTTTATGTGGTGTATTACATTTATAGACTTGCATATGTTGAACCAGTCTTGCATTCCTGGGATGAATTCTACTTGATCTTGATGGATACGCTTTTTGATGTGCTGTTGCTGTCAGTTTGCCAGTATTTTATTGAAGATTTTTGTGTCTATGTTCATCAAGGATAATGGCCTGAAGTTTTCTTTTCTTGTTGAGCCTCTGCCAGGTTTTGGTATCAGGATGATATTGGTCTCATAAAAGGATTTGGGAAGGATTCCCTCCTTTTGGATAATTTGGAATAGTTTCAGAAGGAGTGGTACCAGCTCCTCTTTCTATGTCTGGTAGAATTCGGCTGTGAACCCGTCTGGACCTGGGCTTTTTTTGGTTGGTAGGCTATTAATTGCTGCCTCAACTTCAGCCCTTGTTATTGATCTATTCAGGGTTTGACTTCTTCCTGGTTTAGGCTTGGGAGGGTGCAAGTGTCCAGGAATTTATCCATTTCTTCCAGATTTACTGGTTTATGTGCATAGAGTTGTTTGTATTAATCTCTGTTGGTGGTTTGTATTTCTGTGGAATCTATGGTGATATCCCCTTTATTGTTTTTTATTGCATCCATTTGATTCTTCTCTCTTTTCTTTTTCATTAATCTGGCTAGTGGTCTGTCTATTTTGTTTATCTGTTCCAAAAGCCAGCTCCTGGATTTACTGATTTTTTGAAGGTTTTTTGCGTCTCTATGTCCTTCAGTTCTGCTCTGATCTTAGTTATTTCTTGTCTTCTGCTAGCTTTTGAGTTTTTTGATCTTTCTCCTCTATCTCTTTCAATTTTGATGATAGGGCGTCAATTCTAGATCTTTCCTTGCTTCTCATATGGACATTTATTGCTATAATTTTTTTCCTCTAGACACTGCTCTAAATGTATCCCAGAGATTCTGGTACTTGGGTCTTCATTCTCATTGGTTTTGAAGAACATCTTTATTTCTGCCTTCATTTCATTGTTTATCCAGTCCACGTTCAAGAACCAGGTGTTCAGTTTCCATGAAGTTGTGTGGTTCTGAGTTAGTTTCTTAATCCTGAGTTCTAATTTGATTGCACTGTGGCCTGAGAGACTGTTTGTTATTATTTCCATTCTTTTGCATTTGCTGAAGAGTGATTTAGTTCTGATTATGTGGTCAATTTTAGAGTAGGTGTGATGTGGTACTGAGAAGAATGTATATTCTGTGGATTTGGGGTGGTGAGTTCTGTAGATGTCTATTAGGTTTGGTTGGTCCAGATCTGAGTTCAAGTCCTGGATATCCTTGTTAATTTTCTGTCACCTTGATCTCTCTAATATTGACAGTGGAGTGTTAAAATCTCTCACTGTTATTGTATGGGAGTCTAAATCTCTTTGTAGGTTGTTAAGAACTTGCTTTATGTATCTGGGTTCTCCTGTATTGGGCGCATATATATTTAGGATCATTATCTCTTCTTGATGCATTATGTAATGCCCTTCTTTGTCTCTTTTGATTTTTATTGGTTTAGAGTCTAGTTTATCAGAGACTAGGTTTGCAACTCCTGCTTTTTTTTTGCTCTCCATTTGCTTGGTAAATCTTCCTTCATCTCTTTATTTTGAGCCTATGTGTATCCTTGCATGTCAGATGGGTTTCCTGGGTATAGCATACTGATGGGTTTTGACTTTTTATCCTATTTGCCTGCCTGTGTCTTTTGATTGGGGCACTTAGCCCATTTACATTTAAGGTTAATATTGTTATGTATGAATTTGATCCTGCTATTTTGATGCTAGCTGGTTGTTTTGCCCATTAGTTGATGCAGTCTCTTCATTGTGTCCGATGCTCTTTACCTTTTGGTATGTTTTTGGAGTGGCTGGTAATGGTTGTTCCTTTCTATATTTAGTGTTTCTTTTAGGAGCTCTTGTAAAGCAGGCCTGGTGGTGATGAAATCTCTCAGCAATTGCTTGTCCATAAAGGATTTTATTTCTCCTTCACTTATGAAGCTTAGTTTGGCTGGATATGAAATTCTAGGTTGAAAGTTCTTTTCTTTAAGGATGTTGAATATCGGCCAACATTCTCTTCTGGCTTGTAGAGTTTCTGCTGAGACATCTGCTGTGAGTTTGATTGGCTTCCCTTTGTGGGTAACCCAACCTTTCTCTGGCTGCCCTTAACGTTTTTTCCTTCATTTCAACCCTGGTGAATCTGACAATTATGTGCCTTGGGGTTGCTCTTCTCCAGGAATATCTTTGTGGTGTTCTTGGTGTTCTCTATATTACCTGGACTTGAATATTGGGCTGCCTTGCTAGGTTGGGGAAGTTCTCCTGGATAATATCCTTAAGGGTGTTTTCCAGCTTGGATTCATTCTCTCTGTCACAATCAGGTACACCTATCAAATGTAGATTAGGTCTTTTCACATAATCCCATATTTCTTGGAGGCTTTGTTCATTTCTTTTTACTCATTTTTCTCTAATTTTGCCTTCTCATTTTATTTCATTGAGTTGATCTTCATTCTCTGATATCCTTTCTTCTGCTTGGTGGATTCAGCTATTGAAACTTGTGTATGCTTCATGAATTTCTTGTGTTTTTCAGCTCCATCAATTCATTTACATTCCCTTCTTTCATTCTTATTATGCACCCTAGTGAATATGCATTTGGATTTTATCTCTTTCCTCATTCCATTTGTACTGATGACCTGATCTACCAGCCATTACTTTCTATTCAATGAATAATGCTATCTCTCATAACGGATGATCCACAATTTTCCATTTTATAACATCATAACAATTATTTCCAGTTTACTTTAAAAACATTTTTCATTTGTCTTCATCTGTTCAATCTGCTATAATAAAATACCATGGTCATTCAAAAGCATGTTGTTTAATTTCCATGTATTTTATATTTTCTAGAGGTTCTTTTGATATTAATTTATAGTTTTATTTATCTGAGAAGACATTTAATATAATTTTGATATTTTAAAATTAGTTCCGACTATTTTGTTACCTATCATATGATCGATCCTGGAGAATGCTTTATGTGCTGGTGAAAAGAGTGTGCATTCTGCAATTGATGGATAGAATGTTTTCTAAATTTTGTTCAGTCTATTTTATCTAATGTTGAGCTTCAACATAATGTTTATTTGTTGATTTTCTGTCTAGATGATTTGTCTAAAGCTGAGAGTGGTGCGTTGAAGTCCTCCACTATTTTTATATTGTAGTCTATTTTTCTCTTTAATAAAATTTGCTTAAGAATCTGTGTGCTCTAGTGTTGAGTGCATATATGTTTAAAGTTTGTATATCCTCTCACTTGATTGAACCTTTTATCATTATGTAATGACCTTATTTCTCCTTTTATGCCATTTTTGACTTAAAATATGATTTATCTAAATTTAGCTACTCCTTCTCACTTTTGGTACCCATTTGTGTGGAATATCTTTTTCCAGCCCTTTCCTGTCAGTCTATATATGCATTCATTAATAGAGTGAGATATTTATAAGCAACATATAGTTGGATTTTTTTTAAATCTAGTTGTTTTTCTATATCTTTTAAGTGGATAATTTAATCCATTTACATTGAAGTTTATTATTGGTATGTGAAGTTTTGTTCCTGTCATATTGTTGATTGTTTTCTGATTGTTTTATATATTTGAGTTCCTTATTCTTCTCTTATTGTTTGCTCTTGTGGTTTGGTGGATTTCTATATGTAACATTTGAGTCTTTTTGCTTTCTTCTTTTTGTGTTTGGTTTGCCAGTGAGTTTTCTATTTTTGTGTATTTTTATCATGGTGGATATTATCCTTCTGTTTATAAGTTTAGGACTCCCTCCCTTATGCCGTAGCCTGCACCTATCTTGAACACCATCTGGTGGCAGAAGCCCTGCCTCATTCATGTCTAAGTTCCAGCAGCAACTTGTACATTACTTACATCCCAGTCTTAGTCTCAGCATTGCTTGCTTCTCAGCATTGACAGCTGTTAGTCATGCCTCTCTCATATTTCACCCATAGCTGTGGGAATAATCTCAGCTTGCACCACAGTTCCAGCAGCAAAATCCCTAGGTTCTTTTAAGCCTCAGTCCCGGCAACATTAAGCCCCAGGACAGCATAGAGTCTGTCAAGGGCTGGGTATGAAAAGGGGGCCTTGCCTTAGCCACTTAGATCTCAAAAATTTGTGGTACACAGTGTGAGCTCAATCTTTTGAACAGTTCCATGTTTATGGTCTCTTGGGAGCACCTTATGTTAGTTTCAATAGTTGGGAAGGATGACAGGCTCTGCCATGGCTAGGATTGCACAATTACATGCTGAGGATTGGTCTACTGGAAGTCACTCACTTACCCTTTCCACATGTTAAGAAGTCACTTCCAGCTCCCAGCCAATCCCAGCCAAGCAGGCCACCTCATTTCCTTCTCTTTCCTTGCTTTTGGTGTTTTCTTTCACTTTTCTATTGAATTCCAGTGTTCTCTCCTCAATAATATATTTGAAATGTGATTGTCTATATACTATTTGTTATTCTAAGTGAAAGACATGAGCCTAAAGTACTTCTAGTCAGCCATCTTGAAGCACTATCTTATCAGAAGATTTTTAGAGCCAAAGTGGGAACTGGTTTTAAAAGGGTCACTTTGGCTGAAATGTGAGACAACAAGTGTGGTAAGAGGTAAAGTAAGTAAGAGACTCTTGTATTAGATTAGGTGTGAGATTATAGTGAAATGGGTAAATGTTGCACCAGAGTAAACAACATGATTTTAAACATATTTGGAAAAATAGAGCCAATCAGATATATTTTATAGAATGAGGCAAAAAGTAAAGTAGAGAAATATTCCCATGTTTATGAGAAGAGCAACTCATCTGATATTGCCATTTACTGAGGTGAGAAGTCTTGGTTATGGATTAAGAGTTAAGGATAGGGACTGAATTTCACTTTGGAAAGTTAACTCTAATTTATGCATTAGACCTTCAAGAAGAGGTGGTTTGTAAATAGTTAGATATAAATGAAGGGAGGTAAAGCTATAAATTAAAAATCTGTCACCAACATATAGATGGTATTGAAAGGCATGTAGATGATGTGAATAAATAATAAGAAAATAGTTGTAATGACTACTGAAATCACTGAATGAAAGGCTTATAGGTAAATATTATAATAGATAGATAAGACTTGCTGAACCTGCTGATCAATTTTGACCTCTTATATAGGCAGATACAATGTATCTCTTGATATGAAATACACAGCAACAAAATATAAATGACACCAACTTGGAAATATTCATATCTAAATATTGAACATGTATCTCATCATACCTCTAGTTCTAATTAAGTTTGTAGAATGCATTGGAGCTATGAGCACATCGGCACAATGGAGATACAATTAGTCCAATACAGAATGTTAGAAATTATAGTTCCCTTAAGAAATGAATTGGGGAAAAAAGAGCGAGGTCTATTCTTGATTAAAAGAAAATTTTAAACTATAGCAAATTCCCTTAATGCATGGAACTTCCTCGTATCATAGTTTAAACAAAAGAAACAAAAATATAATTATTAGAATTGGAAAATCATAGGTATTTTAACACTGGGTAGATATTTAAAAAGCAATTATATGACTAAACTTTCATATTGTCAGTAAGGTTTTATGTCAGTGGACATTGTGATAAACACCGATATCTGTGTTTTTGATAAACAGGATCAAATCAAGTATCACTCCTATGCTGTTGCCTCAGGAGAGCTATGTGACACTTGGTTGCACTGAGAGACAAGTTTCAAGATGGTAGACTAGCCAATGTGATAGCTGATATTTTCTAACCTTTCATTTTGGAATAATTCCATGCGAAGGAGCTTACCTACATTTGTGCTTTTGATATAAAAATAATATCTGTAAATACTCACACATTTATTTATATACCACATAATTCTAAAAACATCTTTTTAGATGTTTTTACAGGATAAACATTCAACAGGATAAACATACAACAGGATAAACATAAAATTTTGATCCAATAGTACATAGTTATTAAATATGGTTAAATATAACACCAAATTTTAAAACATACAAAATACAGTGGTGAATGCATGCTTTATAGGATCCAAAGCATAATAATTTTAATCACTCTTTTCTAAATATATATTTTTTATCTTTAAACCAACAGTGTCTACTTATTCATATTGAAATTCAGATAAAAATCGGGTCATATAGTTGACAAGGTTATTCATAAAATACTTTCAAATATTTGGCAGCAGATAATGTAAGTGAATACATAAAGTCATAGACTGCTTCCATTTTTACTTTTTTAAAGTCAATTGTTTTATTTAATTTCTATTTTTAACAGTTCCTATAGCAACCTACATTTAAAAGGTACACAAAAATGGTTTCTGGATGAATTGTTTAGTTCAGTGAGCCAACTATACTGCACTACCTCAAGGAATACATTTTTACCTTCAGAATAAACCTGGAGAAGTCATATATAGGCCAGCTGAAATCTTTTTGGAGGTAGATAGATAGATAGATAAATAGATAGATACACATAAGTTAAAGTATATAAAGCTTTTTTGAGCCATCCATTTAAATCCACTTTTCTGAGGCAGGGCTTCTGAACAAGGTATGACCTGTGACCAAATGGCATGTCCTGGACACACCTCAGCCTGAAATTTTTACTTTAGAGTTAAACCAAAACTAAAATATCTGAGTTTCACAAACTAGTTAGATTTGCTAGCAATTCTTGTTAGATGACAGAAATGAAAAGCATATCTTCACCACCTGTAAAGCTGTAACTGGTTTTATTCCCAATCACCTTATATAAATTTGACCATTGACATACAATAATTTTGGTTTTTTGCTAAAGCCACCTATGCATTTTTCTTGACTTGTCCTTACAAAGGAAATACACAGCATCTGTTGATGTCTCTGTCTAAATTCTTTTGGAACAGAAGGGCATGTCTTTATAATAGTTTATCTCAAAAATAAAGTACTTCTCTCTCTTTCCCTTTCTCTCCCCTTGTCTCTCTCAATAGAATCAGCATGTCTTGTATTAAAATAATTTTTCACTCCTAAGGCTGAATTTAAATTCAAGTTTCTCCTTGAATCCTTCCCTAGTATCTTATTGATACTTTGACCAATTTGTCTTTTTGCTTTTAAAATAGATTGATTATATTCTTCTAGGTACATATTTCTTTCTTATTGTTTTAATACAAGTTAAGTCACCCAATGCTAATGTTCACATCATAATCATATTTTATTATGTGCATATCAGGAAATAAATTGAACTATTTCATTAATATTCTTACCTTCAATTAATCAATTAAATCACACACTACTAAAAGCTGATATTACTTTTTATTTAACTAATAATTCTAGAAGAAAAAAAAATTTGAGTCAGTGGTGAAATTTGAGAAACTTAGACACGTAGTGAGGGAGTTACTATTATTATTTTACTTTAAGTTCTGGGGTACATGAGCAGATTGTGCAGGTTTCTTACATAGGTATATACACATGCCATGGTGGTTTGCAGCCTCCATCCCCTCATCACCTACATTAGGTATTTCTCCTAATGTTATCCCTTCCCAATCTCCCCACCCCTTGCTAACCCTCTCCTACCCCCTCAACCCCCAACAGACCCCAGTGTGTGATGTTCCTGACCTTGTGTCCATGTGTTCTTGTTGTTCAACACCCACTTACGAGTGAGAACATATGGTGCTTGGTTTTCTGTTCTTGTGTCAGTTTGCTGAGAATGATGGTTTCCAGATTCATCCATGTCCCTGCAAAGGTCATAAACTCACCCTTTTTTATGGCTGCATAGCATTCATTTTAAGGTCACCATGATTGTTAGAGGTATTTCCCTGCGACATTTTTATATAAATGGCGTCCTTTGGTTACTCACTCACAAATGCAATCCAGGTGCTATCAATTTATCTCATTGGACTGTGACTGAGGGTGTCCTTTAACTTGGCTTTCTTATGAAATTCCTTAGGGTTCCCCCACAATATTTTATCCCAACTGCTCCCATTTACCTATTTCACTCTTACCTTCCATTACTATTTTTACACATGATATTTTGATATGAGAGTAATTCGAACTTTCAGCACTTCAACTGCAAAACAATTATAAAATAATGAAGGGTTGTCAGAGTATTATGATCAATATAAAAGAGTATTAGTGACATAATAAATTAGAAATCAGAATGCCCAATACATGACCATTTTGCTGAAGGCCATCTATTAACAGTGTAACTTATATCAAGTAGTGAGAGAGGCTATATTGACTTGATGGGTACTCAAGTTTCCAGATCTCTGAAGGGCCATCATTAAAACTGGACTTAGGGGAGTCAAGTAATCAATGAAAAAAGTGGTAGCAGGAAAGATGAAATAAACATGAGGGAATTCGTTATACAGCTGTTGCATCTGTGTCACTGTAATGTTCTGGAAACTACATTATGTCCTCTAAATTACATTAATAAAATGCTCAGCAGTCAAAGGAGCTTATTTCTATTTGAAAAGGGGCATTAGGAATAGAGCACATGCAAGGAAATAGTTATGTATTATATTTTCTTTTACATACATCAGTGTAGAAGTGTAAATTGCTATTTTACACTCAAAGGTCTTAAGAGTTTAAATTATTAAAAGATTTATATGATAATCTCGTGAAGATCTAAACTAAGTAAGCTTTGGTTTAAGAGTATTAAGTATGACTAAAAAACTTAAAACATTGACAAAAGTAAATGTCTAAGTAATGTCAATAACTGTCAAAACAATCATCTATAGATTGTATTTTTCCTCTAGATTTTAACCAAATTTTTGTCTTTTAATACCTTTCATAAAATACCTCATAACTATGAGCTTGATTGTAAACTTAATTAGATCTTTAATTATTAACATATGTGAAAACACAATCTATAAAATATCATTAGCTGGTTTAAAGCAAATGAGAAGAAAATCAGTTCGAAACTGGGAAGTGATCACTTAGTAGTTACCATCCTGACAAAGAGCAGCAAGAAAATAAAATAATATTTTTTTTCTGAAGTTCTTTCAGTGGTGCTCTAGTTGTATGTATTAAGCTACTCTTTTCTCTCCTAATAAGATAATTTAAAATATGCATATATAAATAAATATATGGTGGATATACTCAAAAAGAAGAGAAATTTCTCCATGAAGCAAAAGCATGTAAGAGGAATCAGGGTGAAACTTCAGACTTAGTGAACTTTGGAGCTGAAATGCAAGGTGAAGTAACTAATTCACATTTTTCTGTAACCCAGGAATTCTAATATGTACTTAGCAGAATGTGGAACTTAAGTGTGAAAGGTGCTCTACCATGAAAGAATAGAGATTTTAAAAGCCTTTAACCAACATTCCCTCCTCGAAGAGCTGCCTTCGAAGATAGAAGGGACTTAATGTAGCTTACTAACCAGGACTGGATCAAATCAGAACTTGAATTTACAATATCTCAACAACCAGATAATTCCTTTGAAAACAACTGTCATTCTTCTACTCAAAATTTCTGCATGGCCTTCTAAATGTATTTAGATCAATATCTACATTATTTTACAGGTTCTCCATAAGATTCTAGTTTACTTGATCCCTGGATAGCTCTAGCACCTCATACCCAAGTAGTCATATTCTTTTTTTTTTACAATAATAACAGAAATGTTTACTCATAAAATCTAGCTTGCAACATTAATGTACATTAACAAATAGGCCTGGCATGGTGACTCACACCTGTAATCCCAACACAATGGGAGGCCAAGGTGGGCAGATCATCCGAGGTCCAGAGTTTGATACCAGCCTGACCAACACAGAGAAACCTTGTCTCTACTAAAAATACAAAATTAGCTGGGTGTGGTGACACATGCCTGCAAATAAATATTCTGAACTCTCTTTTTGTTTAAAAAAGATGCTTATTATTCTTTTTCAGGGAATTATCAGTGATCTTCCCACAGGTTAGAAAGCTTATGTCCACATGTTAATACAGCTGTACCATCGCTTCATTTAATTCTTGCTGCAGATATCATCATCTTCAAACAGGCTTTCCTTGGCAACTCTATTGAGAAAAGTATCACTGTTTCCCTAATGCCCTATCTTACATAGTTCGTTTTCCTCTATAGCACTTTTTTCTTTTTTACTACAGAATATTATATTGTACATTTAACCTTTTCTTTTTTGGTTTCTTCCATTAGAATATAAATTCTATAAACTCAGGCACTATTTATGTTTAATTCACTATTCAATACTGGGTCCCAAAGAGGCTCTATAAACAAAAGCAACTAAGCAATAAAAACAAACCAAACCCCAAAACACTTAGATTCTGTTTAATAAAGTAGTGGAGAAGGAAGTTTCTTCACTTTAATATGTGGGACAGAATAGTAACTTGGGCAAATTTTAATTGAAGAGCTACATCAAGTAACTGGATCCTTATTAAATAAGAAAATCCTTTTTAACATTCATTCAGCTTTATTGACAGTGCTATACTTTTTAAGTTCCTCCAAGTTGAAAGTTTCACACATTTAGAAATCAACTTAGATCAAGAGGAGGTTTACGTTATTTGTCATGCCAGCAAGCCTCTCTAATTCCATTCACTATATTACCAGCCCATAAGTTTAGCATACATTCTTTTACCAGAGTCAATATCTTATCTATTCAGCTCCCCGAGACGAGGGTTCATTATCCAGATAGTTTTAGATAGATGGCTTGTAACTTTTATTACCTTTAGTATAGCCTGCTAGAATATATTGGGAATTTTGTATAGCAGATACAGGCATGAATCAGACTAGGTCACCTTGAGATTAAAAAATAAATGAAGAGGAAAATAACAGATGAGTACTTCTGAGTTTAGCACTTGTTATCAAAGCTGTGTGTATGTAACTTGTGACAAAAACACATGGTAAACTCCATAAAGCAAAATGCTGGGCTACCAGCTGTGAACTATGTTGTGAGAACACTTTCTGGGTTTTTTTCACTTGGAAAGAGACACTCTTATAGTACTTTTGCATCTTTGAAGTTTGTATAGGATCTTGATGCTTGGCTCTACACTTGATGGACTAAGTTACCGAGTTATACAGATGTTTAAACTTGTAAGTCTCAACTAAGAAAATCTTCACTAAAATAAGATAGCCATCATATACAAAAATATGAATAATTATGTTAATGGGTATTTGCAAATTCTACTTCTAGGAGGCTCTGAGATTGTTAGATGCCTTGCTTTTCCTGGTAGAGATTACTCTTCACACCAAAGAACAGCTCTGCCGGTGAGGAAAGATGAAGAGAGGAGAACATTAAGTGGAATCCTTCAAAGATAAAAGTGTTTATTTTCAATTATATTATATCCTTGTAATATTTTTTGAAGAAAAAATGATGTTCTATAAAATAAGTGTGGAAATCACTACTTTTATCATCATAAATATTTTTGATTATTACACAATAAAAATAAAATCAATAGTCACCTTTATAATTATCAGGAAATTTAAAAGGCAAAAGTCAAGCAAAACAAAAGTAACTTATAGGACCTAAACAGGGAACAGACAATTTTATGAAGCATCCTGGGTCTAAATAGAAGAGAGTAATGAAGTAATGAATTTTCAACAGACTGGAAAGAGCTGGGTTAGACGGATTGCAGCTACTTAGCTCCAGCTGATTTTTTTCATAGGGAATATAGGCTCTTTGTTGTCAAATCTGGTTCCTAGCAAAGAATAGAAATCTATATCTAAAAGAAAAATATCTTCTTTTTGCTTTTGCCAACTAATTCAAAATTTTTAAAACACTCTGCTGATAACGTAAAAGATTTGCTGATCAGGATTAACCCAGAGGTTGTCCATATTTAACATTTGATACTAAAACAACTAGAAAAAATGTTAACCATTAAAGTGATGAAATATTTACTCTTTCACCCAACTGTAATGGTTTTATGAAGTGGATATAATAGCAGCACATTATAAATAGTTCAGGTTTTGTACTCAGAGATTCCCAAAATGGGCCATGAATCACCTTGGAAAGGTAACAGATTTTAAGATCTAAGCTAATTATCTTTTTGATTTTCTAATTAAAGAAAAAAACTATTCTGACAACTTTTCCTTATACCATTTCTTGTCACCAGGGAGAATAAACTGTTGTGACTGTGGTGTAGATCAACCAAAAAAATTGAAAATCAAAATATCATATGTCTTCCCTCTCAAATTATTTTTTAAATGTCTAGTAAAATAGTGGGTAAATGTCTGACTATTCAAGTTTATAGCGTTGATTTATTAAATTTGATATTTGGGATTTTATATTGTCCAACTTCTTACTTTTTATACAAAGTATCCACATCAATGTTGAGAGGATCATGCACATACTATAGTGAGAAAACACATTATTTCTCTATAGTTTCTGAAAAGCTATTATACTTTGAAAAATATGTGATATTTATCTTATAATACATCTGCTCATTAAAAAGTAAAGCTATTTACGACAAACCCACAGCCCATATCATACTGAATGGGCAAATACTGGAAGCATTTCCTTTGAAATGTGGCACTAGACAAGGAGGCCATCTCTCACCACTCCTATTCAATATAGTATTGGAAGTTCTAGCCAGAGCAATCAGGCAAGAAAAAGAAAAAAAAATATTCAATTAGGAAAGGAGGAAGTCAAATCGTCTCTATTTGCAGACAACATGATTGTATATTTAGAAGATCTGATCGTCTCAGCCCAAAATCTCTGGAAACTGATAAAGAATTTCAGCAAAGTCTCAGGATACAAAATCAATGTGCAAAAATCACAAGCATCCCTATACACCAATAACAGATGTAAAGAGAGCCAAATCAAGAACGAGCTGTCATTCACAATTGCTACAAAGAGAATAAAATACCTAGCAATACAACTAGCAAAGGATGTAAAGGACCTCTTCAAGAATAAATGCAACCCACTGCTTAAGGAAATAAGGGAGGACACAAACAGATGGAGAAACATTCCATGCTCATGGTTAGGAAGAATCAATATTGTGAAAATGGCCATGCTGCCCAAAGTAATTTAGAGTTTCCACACTATCCCATCAAGCTACCTATGACCCTCCACACAGAACTGGAAGAAAAACAAATTAAACTTCGTATGGAACCAAAAGAGAGCCTGTATAGCCAAGACAATTCAAAGCAAAAAGCACAAAGCTGGAGGCATCACCCTAACTGACTTCAAACTATACTACAAGGCTACAGTAATCAAAACAGCATGCTGCTGGTACCAAAACAGAGATATAGACCAGTGGAACACAACAGAGGCCTCAGAGGCAATGCCATACATCTACAACCATTGGATCTTTGACAAACCTGACAAAAACAAGCAATGGTTAAAGAATTCCCTGTTTAATAAATAGTGTTGGGAAAACTAGCTAGCCATGTGCAGAAAGCAGAAACTGGACCCCTTCCTGACACCTTACACTAAAATTGACTCCAGATAGATTAAAGGCTTAAACATAAGGCCTAATACCATAAAAACTCTAGAAGAAAACCTAGGCAAAACCATTCACGAGATAGGCATAGACAAGGACTTCATCACTAAAACACCAAAAGCATTGGCAACAAAAGCCAAAATAGACAAATGGGATCTATTTAAACTCCAGAGCTTCTGTACAGCAAAAGAAACAATTATTAGAGTGAACCAGCAACCAAAAGAATGGGGAAAAGTTTTCGCAATCTACTCATCTGACAAAGGGCTAATATCCAGAATCTACAAAGAACTAAAACAGATTTACAAGAAAAAAGCAAACAAACCCATTCAAAAGTGGGTGAAGGATATGAACAGACACTTTTCAGAAGACGAGATATATGAGGCCAACAAACATGAAAAAATGCTCATCATCACTGGTCATTAGAGAAATGCAAATCAAAACCACATTGAGATACCATCTCCAGCCAGTTAGAATGGTGATCATTAAAGAATCAGGAGACAACAGATGCTGGAGAGGATATGCAGAAATAGGAACATTTTTACACTGTTGGTGGGAGTGTAAATTAGTTCAACCATTGTGGAAGACAGTGTGGTGATTCCTCAAGGAGCTAGAAACAGAAATTCCATTTGCCCCAGCAATTCCATGACTGGATATATACCCAAAGGATTATAAATCATTCTATTATAAAGACACATGCACATGTATGTTAATTGTGGTACTGCTTACAATAGCAAAGACCTGGAACCAATCCAAATGCCCATTGATGATAGACTGGACAAGGAAATGTGGCACATATACACCATGGAATACTATACAGCCATAAAAAAAAACAATGAGTTTGTGTCCTTTGTAGGGACACGGATGAATCTGGAAACCATCATTCTCAGCAAACTGACACAAGAAGAGAAAATCAAACACTGCTTTTTCTCACTCATAGGTGGGTGTTGAACAATGAGAGCACATGGACACAGGGAGGGAAGCATCACACACTGGGATCTGTTGTGGGGGAATAGGGGAGGAACAACAGGGGGTAGGGAGGTTGGGGAGGGATAACATGGGGAGAAATACCGGATATAGGTGACAGGGGGATGGAGGCAGCAAACCACCTTGCCATGTAGGTACCTATGCAACAATCCTGCATGTTCTGCATATGTACTCCAGAACCTAAAGTGCAATAAAATATATATACATATATATCTACACACACACATGTGTATATATATATATATATATATATATATATATACTTGGAGAGAGAGAGAAAAAGAGAGAGAGAATTATATAATGAGCACCAACTCAATTAAAAATTCATTAGAGAATTTAAACAGGTATTCCACAGAAGAGAATATATAAGCTTTTAATAAACCCAAGGCAAATGCTTGATGTCAGCAGTTAGGAAAATGTAAGTAAATAAGATGTAAAAATGTAAATAAATAAGATGTAAAAATAAGATGCCACTACAAATTTACTAACAAAAGTCTTTGTTAAAAAGACTGATAATATCAACTTCTGGTAAGAATGTGGAACAAATGAAACTTACACTTTGATGTTAGGAAAATAAAATTTGACTGCTTTGTAAAACTGTATGTTTAAAAAGTTAAACATACGGGCCGGGCGCGGTGGCTCATGCCTGTAATCCCAGCACTTTGGGAGGCCTAGGCGGGCGGATCACGAGGTCAAGAGATCGAGACCATCCTGGTCAACATGGTGAAACCCCGTCTCTACTAAAAATACAAAAAATTAGCTGGGCACGGTGGCGCGTGCCTGTAATCCCAGCTACTCAGGAGGCTGAGGCAGGAGAATTGCCTGAACCCAGGAGGCGGAGGTTGCGGTGAGCCGAGATCGCGCCATTGCACTCCAGCCTGGGTAACATGAGTGAAACTCCGTCTCAAAGAAAAAAAAAAAAAAAAAAAAGAAAAAAAAAAAAGTTAAACATACATTTACCACAAGACCTAACAATTTAATACCCTAACTATTTACTTAGGAGAATTAAAGTACATATCTACATGAAGATCTGTAAACTTGAATCTATAGTAGCATTATTTGTACCCCAAAATAGGAGGAAACCCAAATATCCTTAAACTGGTGAATTAAAACTAAAAAAAACAAAAACAACAAAAGGAAACCAAACAAAAAAAACAAATTGTGATATATCTACCCCATAAAATATTACTCAGCACTGCTAACATACACAACAACATAGATCGATCTCAAAATAGCAATTATGCTAAGTGAAAAAGTTACATACAAAAGACTGAAGTCCATTTATATAAAATTCTGGAAGATGAAAAATGTAGTGACAGGAAATTATTGGTTGCCTTAAGATGAAAGTCAGGAGAAAGAATCCACTGCAAAGGACCAAAGGGCACATTTTCAGGTAAGAAATTTATCTGGTATCTTACTTGGCTTTCCACAATTACTAAAACACACCAAATTTCAAAGTTAAAATTGGTGAATTTTATTGCATATAAATAACATATCAAAAGTCATTTGAAATTATAAATCATTTATTATGGCCTATTAAACACTATATTATCTAGCTCATTTTGACTTCTTTAACCTCATGTCTTTTCACTCCCTCTCTCGTTCCCTGTGCAGCAGTCACTCTGCCCTTCTTAGTCCATGGAAAGTCCACGCTAGTCACACTTAAGGACCTTTACAAGTGATGTCCCTCATATTTGTCATTTAGTCACTGAAGTCTTTGCTAAGGACTATTTCTTACTCTGCACATATCGACACAAGTTTATTTAATAACCACTTTTGCTAAATATATTTTACTTAGATTGGCTCTCTCTAGCCTTTTTACTTTGTTCTGCACCCTTGGAAACCAACATTTATTGACAACATTACATGACTCTTGGCTTCTGGCTTGCAATTTTGCTCTGCCAGTGAATGAGGGGCAACAGCTGGATACGTGAGGAATAGCAGAGTAAATGATTACTATGTTAGTTCCCACCCTTTTGTTTTTTTACTAACAGCCACAAGTTCTGTTGTGTGCTCCCATTGACCTGCAGGTATATGTTTAACAATCAGCTCTCTGAAAGGAAAAAAAAAAAAAAGCTTGTTTTTAGCAGTTTCTAAATTCTGTAGTGTAAGTCATTGCACAATAGCTAATATTAAGCTTTCAATATCAATTTTAATATCAGTATGACATCATAGGTTGTGACGGTTTGTGGAGTTGGGAAGAGATGCTGGCAGTCTGCCAGAGTGAGCTTTATGACTATCTCCAGTACATACGAAGTGGCACTGTTCGACAACTACATTCACTCTCTCTGTCACAGCAAACTCTCGATCTCTTTGCCCCTTCAGGCCTAGTTAATGGTCCACTGCTATGGCTTGTCTCATTGTGCCTTACTCTCCTTTGTTGGTTTCCATTCACTATGACCACATCTTTATTTAAATTCTTTATATAAACTGTTCCAGTAATTGATACAAGGAATGATGTCAGAAAACAGACCTTCCCTATAGGCTCTGCAATGGGATTCTGCACACATTCAATAAATAAACAGAAAACATTCCTATTTGTGGAAAATTGGAAATTGGTAATCCATGCTATGCATCAGCATCACATTCACATTATCATGTGATGGCTTGGAGGCAAAAACTAATGTGTAGATGGCAAGCATGGTGTTGGGAATTGTGGCTATAGCAATGTAATAACAATTTGATAACCATGAAAATAATATGATTATGCAAATCATGGCCCAAAAGAGCATGTCTGTGAAAAGAATCATTGAAGCTCTTGAATGTCTAAAGTCAAAATACAAGTGTAAATCCACATTTCTTCCAAGGGAGCAATATCTTTGAGAACCTTAACCCAGCTGAGCTCTGTTGACAATATTTGACAATAGGAGATGCTATGAATAAGCTGAGGTCTCTACTATTGTATTAGTCCATTTTCTTACTGTCATTAAAAATTTTCCCAATTTTTTAAATTGCCCAAGACTGGGTAATTTATAAAGGAAAGAGACTGAATTGACTCACAGTTCAGCATGGCTGTAAGAAAATTTACAATCATGGTGGAAGGTGAAGAGGAAGCAAGACACCTTCTTCACAAGGCAGCAGGAAAGAAAAGTGTGGAGCAAAGAGGGAAGAGCTCCTTATAAAGCCATCAGATCCCATAAGGACTCACTCACTATCACGAGAACAGCATGAGGCAAACCTCACCTGTGATTCAATTACCTATCCATGGTCTCTCCCTTGACATGTGGGGATTATGCAGATTATAATTCAAGATGAGATTTGGGTGGGGACACAAAGCCTAACCATATCAACTATTAACAGAGATTAAGGGGTTCTGGAATTGCAGGAGCCTAATTACAACATTTAATCAACAGATAAGGTGAATATAATGAACATAAACCTCAGGACAGTAAAAGAAACAAGAGTGACTTATCCTACAGAAAAGTAATAGATCATAGTTTTTCTAGGAATGAAATAAAAAGGTCACCAATTAAATTGTAATTTGACTTATATAACCTGAATAATTAAAAGACAGCAAGAATAGAAAATTGTAATCTCAAACCTTTTTCATGTACAAGCCAGTTCTCAGTCCAGAGCTCAGTAAGAACTGGATAACCTACAAGAAGGACTGTGTAATGCCAATTTATGTATATTCAACATATGTTTCATTAAGACCCTATATAGAATAAATGTACACTGGGGAAATTTGACTATCTTTCAAGGTTTTTAGTTCAAGGCCTATGTTGAGAGTGATATTACTGATCTGAAACACAATCATAGATACTTAGCTTGAGAAAGGAGGTATGGAATTCAGGTAATAAATGGTGTCCAGGACAAGTCACTGTCGCCTTTTTTTCCCTATGGCTATTTCCATGGAACTCAGTTGTAACACTAGGATGGATATATTTAGAATCTTCTGAGTTCCTGACCTGTTGAGGGTGAGCCATTACAGGAGGAAAGACCAAAAGAAAACTCCAGCATAATCCCACTTACCCTCAAGGCCAAGATAGCAAATCAAAAAGAATATTTTATGTCAGAAAGAATTGCAGGAATTAGTGACACCTTCAAAGTTTTTGAGGAGTCAGAGGTAATTGCTTTTATGATATCTCTATTTAGTTTACATGTATGTTCCTTTCAAAACACAGATGGCCTATGAAGACAGCAGTCCATTCTTTTTGGAACAGTTGTTTCTCTAAGATTTGGGTTTGCCCTTCTTGTCCTGTGCCTTTGCTAGAACCATCATCCAAGGGCTTATATAATGCCATGTTTACACCATGACACACAATATGATATTTACTTAATCAAATTACCCATTTTCTTGAGTACAAGTATTGTTTTATTATTATTATTTAAAATATGCATATACACCTTATACAGGTCTTTGTATGTGTAATATACATTTGTATCTGTATGATATGGATTGACAATACATTTCAATCATAAAGATTAATAAAATAATTAAGATGAGTAATACAATAATAAACCAAATATATATGTAGGGTTATGAGTGCACACTTTTATCATGTTTTTTTATTCATTTTATAAATGTGTAAATCTCTTAGAACATATTGTGTGACAAGCCTTGAAGAACAAAGAAAAATAAACATAGCTTGTGTATTTGAGGAATCTCCCATCTAATAGATAAATATTCATTCTAAGTGAAAATACTACGTAGCAGAACAGTACATTAGATATTAGATATTTGGGACTATGAAATAATGAGTAACTAATACAATAAGGGAGAGCCAAGAGAAGAAAAACTTGAAAAGAAATGTAGTTATGTCAGTATTGATTTTCCAAGTGGCAATGGTATTTAAGAAAAACAAATAACATGCAGTAGCAAGAAGTGTTAGGAGTTATGGTAGGTTCAAAGGATAAGATGGTTGTTGCTAGAATCAGAGCGAGACTTGTAGGAGATACAGCATAAAAGTTAATTCAGAGTCAAGTTTTAATAGGCCACGAAGGCAATGTCACCAAGTTTGAGTTTTATCCAATAGACGCCGTGGTGCCATTGAAAGCTTTTAAGCTGGGAAGTTACAGAATTCAATCTATATTTCAGAAACATCAGTCTGCCAGTAGTGTTGATAATGCACTAAAGGGATATGAGATTATGTTTTGGTGGTCACTTGAGAAGATATTGACACAGACTTGTTAAAAGAAAGTTTGCTTTTAAAAGATTTAGAAATTGGGTTTTATAAAAGTTGTTATAGAAAATACCTACAATAAAATATATTATATGTTCTTATACATACTAGATTTTCAGACATTTTAGTATTTCCCAAATGAATACAACTTTGAAATTAGGCATTGCACTTTAATCATCTGCTTATTCTGCACATAATAGGGGCATTGGCATTGAAAAGGGCATATATAGCAAGTTCTGTTTTAAAAATTTACAAGGTGCATCAAGAATACTTTTATTACAGTCAAGAGATGATATCTAGGGAGATAGTTTTTCTTCTGCTCAAGAAACCAATCAGGTAAAGAAAAGGGCAGAAGATGAATCCAGATAGAGGAAATTTGTGGAGGCATGCAAAGGTATAATAAATTTGAAAAACTTTAAATACTTTGGCATGTCTGAAATACAGAGGGTATTTGGTGTTGAGAGAAAAGAAAAGACCATACTGTGGGGTTTGTACACCATAATAATGCATTTTCATTTTATACTAAGAGTAATATAAAAACTATTAATTAGGAAATGACATCATTCATCGATTTTTTTAAAAAAAGATTACTCTGGGATAGTGTCACAATTATTGATGAGACTATAATGGAGATAGTATGAGAAAGAGAGGAAATCATTTACAATGTTATAATAGTAACCGTGACCAAGACATAATGAAAATCTAAAATAAAGAAGAAAAGAAGAATCAGTGCAAAAGAAGAGAGAAAAGGAGAGACATCTTTATTGAGAAGGGAAAGCTAATGTATCTTGATGAAGGCGACATTGACAGAGGCACAAGAAAACTTTAAGAGAACCCCCAGGCTGCTGGCTCCAGCAAATGGATAATGGTAAACACCATGTTTAAACACACACACACACACACACGCAAACAAACAACAACAACAACAACACAACAAAACAACCAAATATGTTTTCCTTTATTTGATGTGTATGTATGTGTGTGTGAATAGAAGAACAGCTGCTAAATAGACCGAATTTAATTTTATATAGAGAGTAAGCCCTTGCTTAACATCATCCATAGGTTCTTGGAAACTGTAACTTTAAGTGAAATGATGAATAATGAAAACAATTAGATCCTAGACAAACTGACATAAACAAGAGTTAATTTTTCATAGTATGTTTCTGGCTACAATACCATCAATGACCTTCTAAATAAAGACAAAAACAGTTCCAATATTAAACATCGAAATAAACTTTAGCTGTAGATTCATTTAAGAATTTTTTTTTTAATAAGTAAGATAACTATTTCCCCAATTCTTGGTGAACCACTGAGTCTTGATGAACCAGTGGTCAGTGGTGGGTTAAATCAAAAACTAAATGTATGCAAAACAAAAATTGTAAGGAGCACCTCTTACCACCACAAAATTAAAAAACAATCACAAATAGAGCATGCTCACTGAGTGCTTTCATATCAGACTGTTTATTGTTGTGCATTTGTATGATTATCATAGACTTTACACATTTTTATCTTGCAATAATTTGTTCTATTAATTCAATCCTTCCTTCATTCATTTTCCTACCTGCTTATTTTAGTTCATGGTTGATGGAACCTATACCAGCAGCTCAGGACACAAGATGGGAGTCAACCTTGGAAAAGACTCCGTGACTCCATTCCCAAAAAGGGCTCATTCACATACACAGCCACACTCATTCCAAAATTGGGACAATGTACACAAACTAATGAAATTAACAAGGCCGAGGCAGGCCGATCACTTGGGATTGGGAGTTCGAGATCAGTCTGGCCAAGATGGTGAAACTCCATCTCTACTAAAAATACCAAAATTAGCCAGGCATGGTGGCGGGCACCTGTAATCCCAGCTACCTCGGAGGCTGAGGCAGAAGACTCACTTGAGCTCAGGAGGTGGAGGTCACAGTAACCTGAGATTGTGGGACTATACTCCAGCCTGGGCAACAGATGGAGACTCCATCTCAAAAAAAATTTAACATATACATCTTTAGGATATGAGGGGAAACCAGAGTACCTGGTGAAACCACACAGACATTTTGAGGAACTTATGAGATAAGATTCTTTATTCAGGGACAGAATGTGGCCGTGAATCACCAGACCTCCCTGAGGCGGAATAATTTGGAAGGCTGCCAAATGTGACCTGTAGCCTATCAGTGTAATCCTTAATGTCTTCTCTTCAATATAGCAATTAACTTCTTACTGAATTATATGCATCAAGATTTCTTATTTTTTGCTTTCTGCACACTTGTCTTATACAGTCATGTTTTTTAAAGTTGATATAAGAACTTTAAGTCGAACTCTCAAACAATTTTTAAACCCATATGTAATATATCCTACAAGTGGAACATTGCAAATTACTTTTCTTTGTATTCTGGTGTTTTAGTAGAAACATAAACAATGAAGGATTTTATCTATAGATGCCCAAATTTTGGAGGTAGACTATTCTAACTTTATTCTGGAACAGGTGAAGAACTTTCTGTGATTCAGTGGAATGGTGTTTTCTTATCTTCAGATTGAGGCAAGAGCAATTGATGATATTGGTCAATTTTGTGGACAGAATCATTTTCTACTAGTTCCTTTCCAAGAAATTATAAAATTATGTAGATACCAAATGTAGTGAACGGTTATCGATCTTTGCATTTTCACTGTGGAATCCTAGTCATCCTTGTATTGCTGAAACCCAGCGACTCTATTAAGACCGTAATGAAATCACAATTAGATGCCACTAAATCTTCACATTGATACCTCATCTCATGGTTAAGCTTAAAAGGCTTTATGATATTTTATCTTCTGGACCAAAAAACAGTTTATCAGCTTTGCAGATAAATATCTGAAAGTGATTTTATTATGGGCTTAAATACACTTTTAAATACCTCACCTAGAATCATAAACACACATTTTTATATAAATTTCTGGGTTTCGTGAATATGATTGAAAGAATGACTCAAATCTTGAATATAATTGATGTATGTTTCAATAAGAGTGATACTATAGAGACACGGCATTATTATCATAATATTATTATTCAAAGATTATTCAAAAAATTTACTTAAATATGCCTAATAAGCATTTGTTGTATGAAAGCAGGCAGGTGGATAGGCAGGGAGAAAAAAGAGGAAAGTAGGAAGGAAGGATGAAAGGGAGGGACAAAAGGGGAAAAGGTTGCTTATATATTTTCCCTCTCTCCCTCTCTCCCTCCCTTCCTCCCTCCTTTCCTTCTTTCCTTCCTGCCTTCTTGCTTCCTTCCTTCTTTTTAGAGTTTTGTTATATGTTTTCTTTATATATTTTGTTTTATAGGTTCTGGATACCAGAAGTTAACAAAGACTTGAAGCTATGATTTTTAATGTAGAATCTGAATTAGCATTAAAGTCTTCTAGGATTATTTTTATACCACACATTTTCTAATAGTTTGAGAAACATTGATTTATAATATTTTGGTCCTTGAAATTGGAAATACTATTATAAATAAAAGATATCCAAAGCAATAGGTGTAAAATATATGGTTGAAGCACAACAATGTTAAGTGTTAATAGGAATTAGTTCCTGTTTTCCAGAGGCTCCCCACATATTCCAAGATTATTTAAAAATAAAACAATACAAAATAACCTACTCATAGTTAAATTCAGAATATTCTGTGCTACAAGACATACTTTTATACCTCAAAGGAGTGGGTGCTTTCAAGAGAAGTTATTTGACATACTAGTCTACAATTAAATGCTTGATGGCTTGAGACACTTGTTTTCTCCCTCTAGAGGTGTCAGCAGGGAAAGAAAATAAAAGTACAGTAGGAAGTCCAAAAAGTTAGTAGCAGTCAAAGATGGCATCTGTTCCGAATTTTCCTATTGGACTTGGTGGGGATTCCTGTTTCCAGCGGGTCCATTTCAGGTCACAGAGCAGAGGGAGACATTGACACCTGCCCAAGGTTCTAGCTGCACTGGGACACATTAGACTAGTGCATATGCACCACATGGAAACCCTTGTGGAAAGATTATCATGAAAATAGCTTTAAATTTGACACTTGCTTAATATGTTACACATTAAGACTTTTAATTTAAAATTGTCAATATAAATTGAACTGAACTAAGTTTTAAACTGAACCAATTGAAACACTGAGTCAAGAAGTAATACTATTGATTTCGATCAAAGATGTCTGCCATTTTTCTCTAATGTAATGTAAACTACTATATTACTCTTTGGAATAAGTAATTTGCAGAAATATACAATGAGATTATGTAAATATACATAAGCATACTGTTTCTTATTAAACCTTTATCCCTTTTTTTGGCAGCCATTAATGAAACCATCATTTCTAACCTCATTATTTCTCTTATATTGATTTTTTGACACTGAGCTATAAGAGTTTCCCTTCTCTCCATTTATTTATTTATTCATTTACATGGCTATCAACTCATTTTTATTTTAATATATTGTTTATAAGCTACTATAATGTGTATTTATTTTGTTGGTTAAGTTGTTCTAGAATTGACCAGTGGCCCCTTATTCAAGACAGTATCAGGTGAAAGTCTGTTGATTTTCTCTTCCCTTAATGGTTGTTGAAATTTTTCTTGTTTTGTGTATGTCACTGATTTTACATTGTATCCTAAACATTTTTGCTCTTACATTATGTGCACTTCAATTTTCTAAAAACCCTGTGGACATTACTTTTTTTTTTTTTCCTTTTCTTTAGCAGGCTATCAACCTGCTTAGGGTGAGATCACAATAATTAACTCAGTTCCACACATGTTCAGCTCAGAGGTGGGCATAAGACATTATATACAGATTAGGAGATTTCATTTTCCACCTTTCTAACTTCTTGTATTTCCTCACATCCTATGACTGCTAGAACTCATTTTATTCTGGTCCTCTGGCTAAAAGCATGGTGTTTTTAACTTTCTATGTTAGAGAATTTGAGAAAAATCACATAATCTTCAAATGGTCTGCTTCAGGGGCTAAGCAAAAGAGAAGAATAACAGAGATTCCCTGCATAAAATTTAGACCACAAGGGCAACCATTTTTCCAGTTCCTCTGTCAGGATAGCAAGATTTTTTTTCTCTCATAATTTTAGGTAACTTTTTAATTTCTGCTGACACCAACTGTAAAGTTTCGTGGTTTACCTGGCTCCCTGAGCATAAAACAAATAATAAATGAATTTTTAAAAGGGGGATTATTCCCACAGTCTCCCGCTTGGACCTCTGGGAAGAAAAAGATAAGATTTATCCTGAGGTTTTTTTTTTAACTCTGTGCTTCCTGTACAGTTCTGAGGTGGCAGCCATCATTTAGTCTAAACCTGAATGTATAAAAACATAGCAAAAGATATAAATATAACCACTACATCAGCCATTATTTTGGGCTTGATTTTTCTCCTTACTTACCTGCCATTATGCACTTTTTAAGAGCCTAAACAGTTGCTTAATTATTTGCAGGTTTTGTTTTGTTTTGTTTTTTGCTGTAATCAGTGGAAGATTGGGAGCTATAATGACTATTCAATTTAGCCAGACTTTAAAACTATATTTCACTTTTAAAAATTATTTTTCTGGCTATAGAATTTTATAGGTGTGTGTGTGTGTGTGTGTGTGTGTGTGTGTGTGTGTTTGTGTGTGTGTTTATACCCAAGTCCAGTCTACTGATGAACCCATCAAATACATTTTTCAATTCTTTCGCAGTGTTTTAATTTCTAACATTTTCTTTTCTTTTCATCTCTTCCTTTTTCTGTGCTTTTTCTCTTTTACAGTGTTTTAATTTTCAACATGTTCTTTTCTTCTTCTCCTTCTTCTTTTTCTCCTCCTCCTCCTTCTTCTTCTTCTTTTTTTTTTTTTCTTTTGACACAGTCTCACTCTGTTGCCCAGTGGCATGATCTCAGCTTACTGCAGCCCGTGTCTCCCAGGTTCACCCTTACCTAATATCAAGCAATTCCCCTGCTTCAGCCTCTGGAGTAGCTGGGATTATAGGCATACACCACTATGCCTGGCTAATTTTTGTAATTTTTTTTTTAGTAGAGATGGGGTTTCACTATGTTGCCCTGGCTGGTCTTTAACTCCTGACCTCAGATGATTCACCCACCTTGGCCTCCCAAAGTGCTGGGATTACAGGTGTGAACCACTGTACCTGACCAATTTTCCAGCATTTTCTCCAGATTGTTTCTTGGAGTTTCCAAATCTCTGCATATATTACTCATCAGTTCTTATATATTGTCTATTTGGAACCAATAACCTGTTAATCATAGTTACTTCAAATTATAAACTTAGATATAACATTTGTGCTATATCTAAGTTTAGTAGATAACATTGTGTTATCTACTAATAACACAAGTGTTATATCGAAGTTTAGTTCTGATCTATGCTTTTTCTCTTTAAGCTGTGCTTTTTCTTGCCTTTGGCATGCCTTCTGATTTTTTTTATTGGAATTCAGATATGTAGCGTCAGGTAATAGGAATTTAGTAAATAGGGTAAGCTTGTATATTAATCTGGCTAGAAGCAGATTGTGTTTACTAACTGCTCTATGAGTAAATACCAGAAAATTTTAATTTATCTAATGCCTTTGATTTTTATCTCCTCCCTTGAATTGAGATTCTCTAAGTGGCATTACTTAGAGTCTGCATCTTGTTCTTCTTTTAGTTGCAATCTACTTTTTATTCTGAAAAAACCTTCGTGTTATGGTAAGGCATGGGAGAATAAAACCATTTTACATATTATAATTAATTTTCAGTCTCTTGGTGGGACTTTGATTTGGGATTGTGACCTTAACAAGTATTTCTCAGGAGTATGGCTTCTTCTTTATACAAACACCTTAGATAGGACATGATGGTTAGAAAGGCTGGCTTTGGATAAATGTCCTTTAGGAGGATAAGACTATGTAAAGCCGGCCGGGCGAGGTGGCTCACGCTTGTAATCCCAGCACTTTGGGAGGCCGAAGCGGGTGGATCACGAGGTCAAGAGATCGAGACCATCCTGGTCAACATGGTGAAACCCTGTCTCTACTAAAACTACAAAAAATTAGCTGGGCATGGTGGCGTGTGCCTGTAATCCCAGCTACTCAGGAGGCTGAGGCAGGAGAATTGCTTGAACCCAGGAAGCGGAGGTTGCGGTGAGCCGAGATTGTGCCATTGCACTCCAGCCTGGGCAACAAGAGCGAAACTCCATCTCCAAAAAAAAAAAAAAAAAAAAAAAGACTATGTAAAGCCTTTTCTCCCAGGATAATAGACCTTTGTTATAAAGTCGTACTTCACAATAATTAATCTTCCCATTCCACTTCCAAAGCAACACTGTGATTTTTCTTGAGTCTTTACCTTCTGAACTTAATGGGATGTAAAGGTAAAACAATGAAAGCAAGAAATCCCCCAAAGAATGTGACCCCTGGAGCTACTCACGCTAATACACACTCAGCCTTTAACAATTCATCAAAATTGCCATTGAAATATTTTTACCAGTTTATAGCTGCAGAGGATGCTGCTTCAGGTAAGCACATTTTGATTGGCTCCCTGGATTTACCTGTCTCCCCATATTCCAGAGTGGAAGTTTGTCCTGAAATCTACATTCTCTGGTATGTCTAAGAAAATTTAAAAATGTTCAGTTTGTTGACCATTTTCTAGGAGTGGAAAGACACGTCAACATACTAAAAGCCATATGTGAAAAACTCACAGGGAATAGTACACTCAAGTGAAAGGCTGATAGATTTACCTCCAACATCAGGATCAAGGCAAGCATACCCACTCTTGTCATTTCTATTCAACATAGTACTGAAAGTTCTAGGAAGACAATTAGGAATGAAAAATAAATAAAAGACATCCAAATATAAAGGAATAAATTTAAAAGATATTTTTGTAGATAATATGGTCTTTTTTGCAGAAAACTAAAGATTCCCCACAAAATGAATTGTTTAATAAATTCAGTAATGTAGATGGATACAGAATCAAAACACAAAAATCAGTTAAATTTATTTAAGCTAACAATGAGCAATCTGAAAAAGAAATTATGAAAATAATTTATTTATAATAGCATCAAAAAAATAAAATGTTAGGCATTAAATTAACCAAGAAAGTGAAAACCTTGTGCAATGAAAACTACAAAACATTGCTTAAAATAATCAAAGAAGACATACATAAATATAAATACAGCCTGTGTTCATGGTATAGAAAACTTAATATTGTTAAAATGAAAATACTACCCAAGGCAATCTACAGTTTCATTGCGATCCTTCTCAAATAATATTTTTTTGCAGAAATAGAAAACCCATCCTACAATTTATGTAAAATATTAAGGGACCTCCAAATAGCCAAAACAATCTTTAAAAAGAGGAACAAAGCTGGAGGATTCCTGATTTCAAAACTTACTACACAGCTATAGTAAACCAAATTGTGTGGCATTAGCACAAAGACATATGTACAATAGGAATAGAATAGACAGATCAAGAATAAGTTATCTCATATGTAGTCAAATTATGTTTAACGAGAGTACCAAGACCATTCAATGCTGAATGCTCAGCCTTTTCAAGAAGCAATGCTGAGAAAACTAGATATTCACAGTAAAAAGAATAAGTTAGACCTTTACCTAAGATTATATACAAAAATTAACTCAAAATGCATCAAATACCTAAATGTAAATCCTAGAACTAAAATAACCTTAGAAGAAACCATAGAGCAAAATGTGCACAACATTAGATATGCCAATAATTTCTTGGCTATGACATCAAAGACTCAGACAACAAAAGAAACAATAGATCGGACTTCATGAAAAAAAATTTAAATGCACCAAAAGACAATATTGACAGAGTAAAATTTCCACATATAGAATGAGAGAAAATATTTGTAAATCATATGTCCAACAAGGGAATAGCCAGAACATATAGGTAATTCCTAAAAGATAACAAAAATATGATTCCAAAATGGTCAAAAATCTTAAATAGATATTTTTCCAAAGAAGATACACAAATGAACAGTGGCATATGAAAATATGTTCAATATTACTAATCATTAGGAAAATGAAAATCAAAATGACAGTGAGTTACTATGTAACACCCTTTAGGGTGACTATCAATAACACAGATAACAAGAATTGGCAAAGATGTGAAGAAATTGAAACCCTTGTTCACTGTGGATGGGAATATAAAATGGTACAGCTGCTGTGGAAAACAGTATGGAAATTCTTCAAAATATTAAAAATATAATTACCATGTGATCCAGCAATTCTACTCTAGAGTATATCCCCCAAAATTGAAAGCAGGGTCTCAAAGAGGTGTTTACACACCCATATTTATAGTAGCATTATTTGCAATAGTTAAAATCTGAAAGTAACCCAAGTATCCATGAATAAATGAACAGATAAGCAAAATGTGGGATCCACATACTATGGGATATTATAGTATGGTATAGCTTTAGAAAAAAAGAAAATCCAGATATGCTACAACATAGATGAACCTTGAGAAAATTATGCTATGTAAAATAAGCTAGTGACAGAAAAGTATGATTCCATTTATATGAGGTACACAGAGTACTAAACAAACAAGCAAATAGAATGGTGGTAGCAAGGGATTGGGAAGTGGGGCAAATGAAAGATTATTGCTTAATGAATATAAAGTTTCATATTTATAAGATGAAAAGTATTATGGTGTATGGTAAAGACAGTAGTACATTATGAATGAATTTGATGTCACTGAACTATACACTTGATGGTAAGTTTTACAATATGTACACTTTATCACCATAAAAAAATGGAAAAAAATAAAAGTTGGGCTGGGCTTTGGTTTGTTGTTTCTAGGATTAACCTCATTTGACCACAGCCTTCCAATTCCCTTCGTAATACTTTATTTTTGTGTTCTGAGCTAGTTTGACAGAAGATTTTCATGTTTCTGTGTGACTGTCAGCTGAAGTTTTCTCTTCTTGCCCTGCCTCTGATAAAGGTTATCTCCACATTCTTGTAACTTTCCTAGCATTTTCCACTGTTACTTATTACCAGACACTTGTTAACCTGGTGGCCAAAGACTAGGAGAGCATTCTCTGTGGTTCTCATCACACCTCAGTCTTAGACAAAACTGTTTCTCTGGATCTCAAGAGTGTGACTTTCTTGTTGATCCTACCCCCACCTGTTAGTATCTCTGTGTCCAGAATATATTCCTGTCTCTCCTGGGAGACTTCCTTTTCCATTACTGCAACTGCAATGAGTTTTCCCCAGTGACCTAAGGGTGTAAGTGTTTGTTGCCTTTTATGAATAGGGAAAAGGATTCAGGTTTGGTTTCATGACCCTCCTAGTCAGACTGTTGCTCCTCTCCCACAGACCTGCATGCCAAGAGAGACTTTCTCAGTGCTCTCACAATCTTCATCATGTGTGAGTGTGTGTGTGTGTGTCTGTGTATCTGTTGTATGAGGATGGTGGAGAAAAGCCTACAGGGGGCTATTAAACTCTCCTAATTTCTGTAACCCCCAGGGGCTTCACATTCTTGCACCAGTTCACCCCACACTCAGCCTCCATTAACTCGTTACTTATTCAAGCTGATTCAGTCTGTCTCAGGTAAGCAAGAATCTGTGCTCCATCTTTCTCTGCTAGGGTCCATTTCTCCGTAGAATTCTGCATAGGTCATTGGTTATCCTGTGACCTCAATTCTCTAACAAATTCAAGAAAAGTCATCAATTTGCAGTTTTGCAAATTTTTTTGCATTATGATAAGGCTAGGAATAATGTTCTATACAGTTCTTCACACCTTGAGTAGAATATAAAAGTTTCTTTATGCTTTGTTACTTAATCTAATTTATTGAGTTCAAATTCTCTTGAGTAGAATCCTACTGATTATTCATTTTAATTACATTTTTATATTAAAAAATCCCTAAAGTCCCATGGAATTAATTTTTTGTTGTTGTGAAGCTGACCTAAAAAGATTTTTAAAAGAAAAGCAAGAGCAGAAAAGAATGAAAGGCAAGAGAAGAGAGTTTTGTGTTCAGATGAGATTTACAAACAGTTGGAAACTAGATACAACTGAAAGATAGGAAAGAATTATCTTTAATCAAAAGGTTCCCTTTCAGTTTTATTCTAAGACCCATGATGAATGTTATGGCAGTTTCTCTATTACCGAAATCCAGTTTACAGTTTCAAACATCACAGTTTGCCTTATTTTCACTATGCACTTTTTAAATAACTTCGTATTTGTTCTCTCTTAGGAAACATAGATCATTTTCTTTTGTCTTTCGAGATACTTTAGCTACAAAAATTACTGTCTGTGTAATTTATAACCCCCTTTACTTTCAATACTGATTAAACTAAATGTACTATCTTCCTTTTTCAATTATTGTAGCTTTTTTTGCCCCACGGCAATTTCCTTTAAAAAGACTAGTATCTTTTGCTTCATAACAAAAACTTTAAATCAAGCTGATCCAATATTTTTCTTTTGTATTCATTTTAACCTATATTAAATTTGCACTAAAACTGATTTTCTAGATGCTTTTTTATTAAATAAATATATATATATATAATTTATATTTAAACATATATATATAATTTATTGAATCCTTTATATGTATTTACTGATTTTAATAACTAAGGATTGGTTCTCAACTTATATCAACTCTAGAATATTTTAACTCTTCCATTTTACAAATCTCTTTACTTTGGGTTGAGTGGTCTATCTCTTTCTATTTTTAATTTTTTATGGCACCCTCCATAGTATTTTTCATAATGGCTGTACTAATTTACATTCTCACCAACAGTATGAAAGAGTTTTCTATTCTCCACATGCTTGCCAACACCTTTGTCTTTCTGATAGTAGACATTTTAACCAGTATGAGGTGACATCTCATCATCTCCTTATGGATTTAATTTGCATTATTTTGATGTTTAATGAGGTTGGGCTTTTCATCATTTTTTCACATAACTATTGGCCATTTGTATATCTTCTTTTGATAGCTGTCTATGCAGGTCATCGGCCCATTTTAAAATCAGTTGGGAAGGAAAATAAACTCTAATATAGACACCTTCTTCCCATGGGTAACACATTGTTATTATATGCAAACAAACAACATAAGCATCACTTTATCAATTAAAAATGAAAGGAAAGAGTCGTAATCCTGAGAGAAAAAGTTATGCAAAGAAAAATGTAAGTTTTGGTTAGGAATTTAAATTTTTGATCTCAAACCTGAGAGCTGACAGCCACTTCGATTTGCATTTGAACATTCGTGGCCCCAGAAGTATAAGGATAGTGCTTAGAATAAGGACTATTTTGCATAGACCTGAGGACTTATCTTTGCACTAAAAGTCAATAAGGAGCTTAAAGGGAAGGTTTATCATTTGTTCTACAGCTCAGCAATGCTCAAATAGCTGTTAAATTTAAGATTTCTGGATGTATAATGTGGGGTGGAGGCCTTCGAGTATTTCTCTGTTTGATCCAAAGGAGATACTGTTCCTATTAGAAAATTTAATAAGCAATCTACTAATGGACTAGGAAACACTATGTCTTTCTGAGGTAGATAGAAATAAGTAAAATGGCATTCTACATATAACAATTTGTTTTTTAAAATTTCACTTTTTAAATCCACAAAAAATTAAGTGGTCTGAATTCTGGTGACCTTGATTATCATTCTGTAATTTTACTTGTAGAATGTATAAACTTCTAATATATTTTTTAAAATAAAGTATTTAAAATATAACTTGTTTACTTTTTAGAATGTTTGGAATTTAAAATATTAATTTTTTATAATCTGATTAATTGTAACCATATTCTTGTGAATTCTTGTTTTACATATTGCTTGATAATCTACACTACCATTTTTCTCCTTTATATATCATTCAATATTTCTCAATTTCAGTTTCCTAATGCTTTTAGCTGATATTCTTTAATATAATTCAACATATCTATGAGGTTTTCTGCTTGCCTTTTCTTTATGTACTAAATATTTTCCATACTTTTCCATATTATGTTTCTTTTTCTAAAGATTTAATTTAATTTGTTTTCCTATTCCATGTACATTTACTGCTAGATAGCAAACACTGCATTTTGAGAATGCAGGATATATAGTTTCAATGATGGTTTTGAATATGGTTTCTATATTCTATTGTCCATGGTTTTATTTTCGATTCAGAAATAAATGAATGTTTTAGACACCTTAAGAATGATTTGTACTTTTTATTATTAAACTAGAATATTTATTCATTGTTATTTAAATATCCATTTTCATTACTTTTTGGAAGACATTTTGTACACAAAATCAATGTCTAAATTGATGCCAATGTAATAAATTTTCTTTGAATATAAAAACACACTTAATGTTTGATAGCGTGTTAGGTATTGGAGGAGTCAAAATTATATACACTACAGACAACAATTTCAAATAGTTTAACAATGTGTATATTAACGCTATCAACAGGAACATATTTTAAATATATAGTAAAATTATGTAATCATGTGTGTATTGTTATATATATATTTAAATATATATTTATATAGCCTATATCCTCTTAAAAAGAAATATCAACCTATTATAACACAGGAATTGTAAATATTTTTAAAATGTAAAAGGAATTTTTATGTTTATCATTTATCTTAAAATTCTTTATATATTCTAATTGTGAAACAGTTGCAGCTATGACTAAATAAAAACATTTCAATATATGCACTATTTGTCTCTAATATTAGAACTTTATGAGGATCTTTGTTTTTTGTTTTAGTTATTGAAGGATACTTGGGATACAATGACCTACAGCTTACAAAATCTATTATCTTAAGATTCATTATTATCACATATTACTCAGCTACATTTTTTATCTGTTTATGATAACATAACAATTGCCTTAATTTCAGGTAAAATTTGTGCTTATGGCTATTCAAATTTATGATGCAAAATAATTTTCCATTTATCTGGGAAGTTACAAGATCCAGATTCTACCATATTCTTCAACTTACATGAGTATTACAAATATCTAAACAGAAGTTTTTTTTTAATTAATCACAAACAAGGGTAAATTACATGCTGAAGTAAAGAATGCATATTAAATTTTTGATTCAATAAACAGCTGCCATTCTGGCTGAACTATGAAGTGACAAATGCTCTAGCTATAATTTCTATATAAAACTTATTTGATATCCTGCCTATCACCTATGTTTCAGGAATATTTATAAAATTCTCCAATTCTTGATCAGGGTTAGTGGCCTTCACTAAGAGAGAGATGTTGATCTTTCAGAAAAGAAGTTCACATGGCTGGGCATGGTGGCTCACGCCTGTAATCCCAGCACTTTGGGAGACCAAGGCAGGCGGATCATGCGGTCAAGAGATCGAGACCATCCTGGCCAATATGGTGAAACCCCATCTCTACTAAAAATACAAAAATTAGCTGGGTGTGGTGGTGCGTGCCTGTAGTCCCAGCTACTCGAGAGGCTGAGGCAGGAGAATTGCTTGAACCGGGGAGGCGG